>NC_134211.1:307500-514798 GCF_965140235.1 Caretta caretta | reverse complement strand
CTACCCCAGGTACCGGGGGGCGCAGGGGGAGGGGCTGGGGGGGTCATTGGGAGGGCCGCAAGGGGCTGGGACTTCTGGCGGGGGGGGCATGTGTCCATCCCCGCTCTCACCCCACATTTCTCCCCCCAGCGAGGTGGTGTCGTGCTGGTCGTCGGGCACGGGGGGCGCCGGCCTGCTGGGGGCGCTGTCGTACCTGGGGCTGACGCAGGCCGGGCTCAGCCCCCGTCACACCCTGCTGCTCATGCTGAGCGTGCCCCTGGCCATGCTGCTCAGGTATGGGGCCGTGGGGGGGGGGCAGTGAGGGGGAGAGGGGTGGCTTTTTGGGAGCCCCCCCAGCATCTTACCCCCCCCCCTTTGTCTGCCCCCAGCTATTACTTGCTGCTGGTGCCCCCCCCCACGGTGCCGCAGTGGTGCTGGAGTGATGGTGCTGTCCTGCAGGACCCCTTGCCCGCCGCCCGCCAGCCCCTCATGGGGGGGCCCGCAGCAAAGCAGGGTAAGGGGGGCAGGGGTCAATGTGTGGGTGGGGGCTGGGAGGGAGGAGGACAGGGAGCTGTGGGAGATTGGGTTGGGGTCACGGGGGGCTAGGAGTGGGGGGGTTGGATTGTGCAGGGAGCAGTGGGGGGTTGTGGGGAGATAGTGGGGGGGTTTGGGGGCTGGTGGAGGGGGCCGTGGGGCCCAGCTGACGTCTGTCCCCCCCCAGGTGGCGGGGGTGCGGAGCTGACCCTGCAGGCCAAGGGGCGGATTGTGAAGGTAGGATGGGTGCGGGGGCAGGGTCCTGGCATGGGCGGGGGAAGGGCGCAGGGGCAGGGCCGGAACCCAGGCGTCCTGGCTCTTGGTCTCTCTCCCGTAGCCCAGCCACACGGGGGGAAAAGGGGGGGTGGAACCGGGAGAACCGGACTGAAGGAAGCTGCGACTGCTTTATTCCCAGCCCCACAGCGTCCAGGCGTCCGGGGATGGGGGATCCCTCTGCAGCGCTCCCAGAGACCGGGGCGGGGAGTGGGACCCAGGCGTCCGGGGATGGGGGATCCCTCTGCAGCGCTCCCAGAGACTGGGGCGGGGAGTGGGACCCAGGCGTCCGGGGAGGGTCCTCTGTAGCGGTCCCAGAGACCAGGGCGGGGAGTGGGACCCAGGCGTCCGGGGATGGGGGATCCCTCTGCAGCGCACTCATCTGGCTGCTTGTGCAGTGCATGGGGGAAAGGATGCCCCCCCGCCCTCCTCCTCTCACCTCCTCTCCCCGCAGGGTCTCCTGAAATACCTCCTACCCCTGGCGCTCGTTTACTTCGCGGAGTATTTCATCAACCAGGGCCTGGTGAGTACTGGGGGGTCCCTGCGTCCCGCCCCGCCCTGCCCTGCCCCGCCGAGCCGTGAGTCGATAGGGGCGACCCCTGCGGCCCCCCAGCCCGGCCCCCAGCACCGGGCCTCTGGCTCCGTTCAGTCGCTCGTGGGCGTCCTTTCCCCCCCGACGCTCTGACCCGGGTGCTGGAGAGGTCTCTGCCCTGGGGGGGTCTGTCCACAGCTCCCCGCTGGTGGCTGTGCGCTGGGGCAGCGGTCCCGGGGCCGGTTCTGTAACGGACCCTGGGGGGACCCCTTCAGTTTGTCACTCCCTTGCCGGGGTAACCCCTGGGCTTTCCTGCCTCCTGGGCCAGCACCTTGGAGCCTACCCCCCCCCGTCTCCCCCACAACGCCTGGGGGAGACGTGCGCCCCGACCTCTGGAGAGTGCAGCGACTCTCAGCCGGGGAGCAACCGCACAGGGGTGCCTGGTGCCCGGGACACGGCGCAGAACCAACGGCCAGGTCACAGCAAAGTCCGTCTGAGTGACTCCAGAGCCCCGCTGCCGAGCCCCCCCTCTTCTCCCCAGTCTAGACGCGTCTCTCCAGCAGCTCCCGCCCCCAGGCCCGCCTCCGTCTGGTCTCCTCCAGACTCGCTCTTTGTTCTCCAGCTGCTCAAACCGGCTTGCTTCCTGCAGAGGGCCAGGGTGGTACAAATCGCCAGCCCCACCTGGATCTCTGGATTCTTCTGCCAAAAAAATACCCCCACCATTAATAATGCAGCACAAAGGGGGAAACTGAGGCACATACACTATTTATGTGAAATACTCCAAAAAATCCCATTTCATCCCAGCAGGTGATGGACTTTTAACATCTAGTTTGTGTGCCAGTGTGCCTTTGAGGGCGTTACTGAAATATGCTGTAGTTCTGGGTAACAATCCTAGAGCAAGATCTCATAGTGCCATATACAATGTTGGTACGCACATTTCAATGGGCCAATGATGTTCAGCAGATTATGAGTTTCCAAATGTTACCTTACAAGGCATCCTTTGTACGAAATATATCATAACCATATAAAAGTGGTGATCATGGGGTACAGGTTGTCACATGGGGTTGCTTTGGGGGGCGCTAGCAGGACGCTGGGGGGAAGCACAGCAAGGGGAGCTGGCAGTGGGGGGGCTATGGGGAATTGTGTACTGGCATGGGAGGCTTGGGGTGCAGGGCGAGGTGCCTGGACGGGTGAGAAGTACTGGGGGAAGGGGCCAGGGCAGAGGGGAGGGTTGCTGGTGTGTGTTTGGGGGGAGTTGCGTCTGTATCACTAACACCCTCCCCCCTATTTTCCCCCCCCAGTTTGAACTGCTGTACTTCCGGGACTCAGCTCTGACGCACGCTCAGCAATATCGCTGGTAAGACCCCGCCGGCCCTGCCAAGGTACTCCCCCTGATCCTGCCACAAGTTCCCCAGGGACCTGGACACCCCCGCCCAAGGAGGAAGGTTCCTGGGGCCTGGGGTTGAGTCCCATGGGGTGGGAAGGGTTGGGGTCACCTGGACCCCGGGAGAGACTTGTGGGCCCCCCAATACTGACCGCCCCCCTACTCCCTCGTGTAGGTACCAGATGCTCTACCAGGCCGGGGTGTTTGTATCCCGGTCCTCCCTGCGCTGCGTCCAGATCCGCCACATCTGGGTCCTCGCCCTGCTGCAGGTTTGGCTGCCCTGCCCCCTCTGCCCTGCACCCCAGCTCCCCTCTACCCTCCCCCCAGCTGCCAGCCCCGGGGGTCCCAGCTACTAGGTGAGGTCACACTGGGTCCTCTGCAACAAGGAACCCTGTCCCGCCACCTCGTTACACACGCAGCACACAGGGAAACTGAGACATACACCGTGTTCGTGCAAAACACGAAGAAAATCACCCACTTGGTCCCACCCCTTTCCCCCCTCCCTGCAGCCTCCCAGCCCTCTCTGCCCTTCCCCCCCAGCCCCTTCCATGGGTGCCCCCTGTGACGGATTGTCACCTGCGGGGTGCAGTCTGGGAGCCGTGGGAACCACTTTGCCCCCTAACCAGAGGGCTGGAGTGGCCTCCCTCACACGGCCGTTATCACCCAACGCGACAGCAGGTGGCCCCACGCACCCAACTGAGTGCTGCACCTAAGCCACTTGTGGACAAACACGAGACACAGCCACTTTCCCAGCTCCCCAGTCCTGCCCCCCCGTCCCCCCCCCCCGAGTACAGCCCAGAACTAGACCGTCTTGCAGCGCACAGGGTCTGTACAACGCTAGCCCATTAATATATTCGCTTCCCCCTCGAGGGGGGAAAGAGATGCAAAGATTTTTCCAGAGACGTCACTCGAACCACACTGGTAAAGATAAACATAAAGCAAGTTCATTAACTCCAACAGACTGATTCTAAGGGGTAGCAAACAGCTCAAAGCAGATTACCTAGCAAATAAACAAAACCGCCCACCAAGCCTAATAGACTGGATCTGATTTAGTGAACTCTCACCCTGACTGATGACACAAGCCGTCCACCCAGTTTACATACATGGGCTAGAAATCCTTTTAGCCTGGGGTCCAGCACCTCCCCCACTGTTCCTCAGGGGTTTCCAGGAGTTCTCTTGCGTGGGGCGTGAGGCCGAGAGCTGATGTCACACCCCACCTTATACAGGTTTACCATAGGGCGGGACCCCTTTGTTCCAAGCTAAGTACCCAGCCCAGTTTGGGGAAAGAGACGGGTATCAAAGTGGAGTTCAGTGTCATGTGGTCTGGTCACATGCCCTGCTGAGTCATCGCCACCATTACTCGTAGAATCACAGGGCTGGGAGGGACCTCGCGAGATCTCTAGTCCAGTCCCCTGCACTCAGGGCAGGACCAAGGATTATCTAGAGCACCCCTGACAGGTGTTTGTCTCACGTGCTCTTAAATATCCCCAATGATGGAGATTCCACAACCTCCCTGGGCAATTTATTCCAGTGCTCAACCACCCGGACAGGTCGGAAGTTTTTCCTAATGTCCAACCTAAACCGCCCTGGCTGCAATTTAAGCCCGTTGCTTCTTGTCCTGTGCTCAGAGGTTCAGACCAATTCTTCTCCCCCCTTTTTGGAACAACCTTTTTCACACTTGAAAAGTTTTCTCATGGCCCCTCTCAGTCTTCTCTTCTCCAGACTAAACAAACCCCGTGTTTTCAATCTTCCCTCATAGCTCACGTTTTCTAGACCTTGAATCATTTTTGTTGCTCTTCTCCGGACTCTCTCCAATTTGTCCACATCTTTTCTGAAATGTGGCGCCCAGAACTGGACACAAGACTCCAGTTGAGGCCTAATCAGTGCGGAGCAGAGCGGAAGAATCACTTCTTGTGTCTTGCGTACAACACTCCTGCTGACACAGCCCAGAATGAAGTTTGCTTTTTTTGCAGCAGCGTTACCCTGTTGACTCATATTTAGCTTGTGGTGCACTGTGACCCCCAGATCCCTTTCCGCAGTACTCCTGCCTAGGCCGTCATTGCCCATTTTGTATGTGTGCAACGGATTGTTCCTTCCTAAGTGGAGGACTTTGCATTGGTCCTTATTGAATTTCATCCTATTTACTTCAGGCTATTTCTCCAGTTTGTCCAGATCATCTTGAATTTTAATCCTATCCTCCAAAGGACTCACAACCTCCCAGTTTGGCTGAAACGTTCCCAGTAAGGCAAAACTCTTCCGGGGCCCATTGTCTTTGTTGATGAGCCATGAGCACTGTCTGGGTTCTTCATTGTTGTACCTGCAAGGCTGGCTGTGGGTGTTACCCAAAGTGAGCCCATGTGAAATACAGATCATCAGAGTCAACATTCATATCTTCAGACACACAAATGATACATTCACACAAATGAGATAATCACATGCAGCAAATCATAACTTTTCCAGTGACACCTCCCATGATACATCTTGTACAAGATGCATTATAACTATGTCATAATCATATCATAATGATGAATATGGGGTGTAGTGTCACACTTCCCTTCCCCCCTCCCTGCAGCCTCCCGCCACCAGCCCCTTCCCTGGGGTGCCCCTCTGCCCCTCCCTGCAGCCTCCCAGCTACCAGCCCCTCCCCAGTCACTAGCTCCTTCCCTGGGGTGCCCTGCTCCCCCCTCCCCACTGCCTCACTCCTTCCCTTTCCATGAAGCCTCCCAGCCCCAGCTCACCTGCTGTGCCCTAGGAGGGAAACCCCACTTCACGGGGCTTCAGAGTCCCCCCCAAGCCCCTTTCTGTGTGTCACGCTTATCCCCTTCCCCCAACCCCTGGCGCCGGGCGTGTCATGCTAATCCCCTTCCCCCAGCCCCTTTGCCATGGGGCCCTGTTCCCTGCCCCTTGCAGTGCCTGAACATGGTGTTCCTCCTGGCCGCGGTGTACTTTACGTTCCTGCCTAGCATCTAGCATGGAGGTGGGCGTGTCACGCTAATCCCCTTCCCCCAACCCCTGTCCATGGTGCCAGGCGTGTCACGCTAATCCCCAGCCCCTGGCCATGGCGCCGGGCGTGTCACGCTAATCCCCTTCCCCCAACCCCTGTCCATGGTGCCAGGCGTGTCACGCTAATCCCCAGCCCCTGGCCATGGTGCCGGGTGTGTCACGCTAATCCCCTTCCCCCAACCCCTGTCCATGGTGCCAGGCGTGTCACGCTAATCCCCAGCCCCTGGCCATGGCGCCGGGCGTGTCACGCTAATCCCCTTCCCCCAACCCCTGTCCATGGTGCCAGGCGTGTCACGCTAATCCCCAGCCCCTGGCCATGGCGCCGGGTGTGTCATACTAATCCCCTTCCCCCAGCCCCTGGCTAGGGCGCCGGGTGTGTCACGCTAATCCCCTTCCCCAACCCCTGTCCACGGTGTTGGGCGTGTCACGCTTATCCCCAGCCCCTGGCCATGGCGCCGGGCGTGTCACACTAATCCCCTTCCCCCAGCCCCTGGCTATGGCGCCGGGCGTGTCATGCTAATCCCCTTCCCCCAGCCTCTGGCCATGGCGCCGGGCGTGTCATGCTAATCCCCAGCCCCTGGCCATGGCGCCGGGCGTGTCACACTAATCCCCTTCCCCCAGCCCCTGGCTATGGCGCCGGGCGTGTCACACTAATCCCCTTCCCCCAGCCCCTGGCCATGGCGCCGGGCGTGTCACACTAATCCCCTTCCCCCAGCCCTTGGCCATGGCGCCGGGCGTGTCACACTAATCCCCTTCCCCCAGCCCCTGGCCATGGCGCCGGGCGTGTCACGCTAATCCCCTTCCCCCAGCCCCTGGCCATGGCGCCGGGCGTGTCACGCTAATCCCCTTCCCCCAGCCCCTGGCCATGGCGCCGGGCGTGTCACGCTAATCCCCTTCCCCCAGCCCCTGGCCATGGCGCCGGGCGTGTCACGCTAATCCCCTTCCCCCAGCCCCTGGCCATGGCGCCGGGCGTGTCACGCTAATCCCCTTCCCCCAGCCCCTGGCCATGGCGCCGGGCGTGTCACGCTAATCCCCTTCCCCCAGCCCCTGGCCATGGCGCCGGGCGTGTCACGCTAATCCCCTTCCCCCAGCCCCTGGCCATGGCGCCGGGCGTGTCACGCTAATCCCCTTCCCCCAGCCCCTGGCCATGGCGCCGGGCGTGTCACGCTAATCCCCTTCCCCCTGGCCATGGCGCCGGGCGTGTCATGCTAATCCCCTTCCCCCAGCCCCTGGCCATGGTGCTGGGCGTGTCACGCTAATCCCCTTCCCCCAGCCCCTTTTCCATGGAGGTGGGCGTGTCTCGCTAATCCCCTTCCCCCAGCCCCTGGCCATGGTGCTGGGCGTGTCACGCTAATCACTGACCCCGTTCCCTGCCCCTTGCAGTGCCTGAACATGGTGTTCCTCCTGGCCGCGGTGTACTTTACGTTCCTGCCTAGCATCTACCTGGTCTTCGCCCTGGTCCTGTACGAGGGGCTGCTGGGGGGTGCCAGCTACGTGAACACCTTCCACAACATCAGCCTGGAGGTGAGTCCGGGGGGACACCGGGGGCTCGGGGGGAGGGAAGTAACAGAGCACCCCGGGAGACACCGGGGGGGGGGTTGGTGTGGAAGGGAACTAACAGAGCACGGGGGGGGGCACCAGTTCAGGAAGGTTTTGGGGAGACACCAGGCCGGGAGGGCACTCGGGGTGCCAGGCCTGGGGAAGCAGTTTAATGGGGTGCCAGGTAAGAGCCCAGGGCAAGACGGGAGGGGGGTATTAACGTAACACTGCAGCTCCTAAGCAAAGTGGGTGGGGGCGGGGGCCGGGGGAGGGTTTGTGGGGGGCGGGGCTGCGTGGGGGCGGGGCTGCGTGCCAGGGAAAGGAGGGCATGGGGGAGGGGAGGTAGGGTGTGGGGAGGGGGGAAGGAGGGTGTGGGGGAGAGGGAGCAGGGTGTGGTGGGGGCTGTGCTGCCATTAATCCTGCCCCCCGCCCGCCCCGCAGAGCCCGCCGGAGGAGCGGGAGTTCGCCATGGGCGTGGGCTGTGTGGCCGACACCCTGGGCATCTCGCTGGCTGGAGCCGCCGCGTTCCCCGCCCACGACTACTTCTGCCGCCTGCCCTGAGTGGCCCAGGGCGGCCTGGGCATCGGGGGCCCCACCCCGCGGGGCGCTGGGTCTGCGTGCGCCCCCAGCTGGCCCGGTGCTGCTGGCCCTCCAGCCTGTTTCTGCCTTGGGGGCTGGGAGGGGAAGAGGATGCAGGGGCTGGTATGGAGCTGGGGGGGGGGTCTGGCCCCAATAGGGGTAGGACTGGGGGGCATTGGAGTCAGGCTGGGTGCGTGGGAGGGATCAGGTTAGGAAGGGCAGTGTGGGGCTGGCGAATGGGGGGCTGGGGTGTATGGGGCTGAGAGTATGGGTATGTGGGGTATCTGGGTGGATGGGGTTTATGGGGCTGGGAGTGTGGGTATGTTGGGGCCTGGGAGTGTGGGGGGCGGGGGGGGAAGGGTACTACATAGCACCATGGGGGTGGGGCTATGTGCCAGGGAAAGGAGGGTATGAGGGAGGGGAGGCAGGGTGTGGGGAGGGGGGAAGGAGGGTATAGGGGAGAGGGGGCAGGGTGTGGGGAGGGGGGAAGGAGGGTATAGGGGAGAGGGAGCAGGCTGTGGTGGGGGCTGGGTGTATAGGGCTGGGGATGTGGGGGGATGGGGTGTAGAGGGCTGGGATCTATGGGGTCCATAGGGGTATGTGGGGGGAGCTGCCCAGTCAATAAAGGGCCCATTCCTGCGACCAGCGGGCACTGGGCGTTACTGCTGTGTCTGTGTCACTTACTGCCTTGGGGGGTGCCCCAGGTCCCCCAGTGGGAGGTTGTGGGGCTGGGGACAGAGTCATCCCACACTGGGGACCCCCCCCTGCCCCACTGCAGGCTGCTCTGCCCCCTTGCCGGCCTGCCTGTTGCTGCAGCTCCTGGTCACTGCCATCGCTGGGGTGGAGGTGGGGGGTGACCCCCAGGCCATATTTCCCATCATGCCCCAGCGGGCATGAGGCGGGGCTGGGCAGGGATGGGAGGGGGTTTGGGACTGGCCCATGGTAGGCAGGGGCCTGTCTACACCAGAGCTAACCCGGAGCAGGGCCGAGGGGTTCATGGGCAGGAGCTGCCCCGATTTGCTCTGGGGGACAATGAGCCCTGAATGTGGGGGTCGGGGGGGGGGGCCTGTCCGTCCATCCATCTGTCCCTACATGAACCCTTGCCTGTCTCTGCCCCCTGGGCCGTGGGGGCAGGAGGGGAGTGATGCCAGATATCAGCACTGGGGGGGAGGGGATTAACCCCCCCATCCCCTTGGGGAAAAGCCACAGCCCAGCCCCTCACTTCTCATCCTGCCCCTCCGCCACCCCTTCCCATTCCACCGCCTCTCCCCATGGCCTTCCCATCCTGCCCTGCTCCCTGGGACTCCATTTCCCATCATGCACCTTGTGACAACATGGGAATTTTCGGTAATAGGGTTATGAGGCCCACGTGTGCCTCAGTTTCCCCCAGCCGTGGCTTGTGGCACAGTTCACAGCCCCGGGGAAGGCTGCTGGAGGGCAGTGGAGGCCAGCGGGGGTGTGGCCGGCTGCCTGGGCCACAGCGAAGGGGGCAAGACCCAGGGAGGGGTGAGCAGCAGCGCTAAGGGGGGCTCTGGCAGGGGGCGTCTGTCCCCGCGCTGGGGCTGCCAGCCTGGCACCGGGCAGGGCCCAGGTGGAGCAGGAACCTGGAGCCCAGGGCTCGGGGCTGGAGGTGGGAAGGCTGTGGGGCCGGCCCTGGGGGAGAGCGAGAGCCCTGGGGGTCCGGCCCAGTGACAGACACTGCACCAGAGCTGGGGGCCTGGCACTGAGCCTGTGGGTCTGGGACACCCCTTAGGACTGTATTATACCCAGCACGCCCCGCTCCCCCCCCGCCCTGGGACTCCATTACCCAGCGCGCCCCGCTCCCCTCCGCCCCGGGACTCCATTTCCCAGCACGCCCCGCTCCCCTCCGCCCCGGGACTCCATTTCCCAGCACGCCCTGCTCCCCTCCGCCCCGGGACTCCATTACCCAGCGCGCCCCGCTCTCTCCCGCCCCGGGACTCCATTACCCAGCGCGCCCCGCTCCCCCCCGCCCCGGGACTGTATTACCCAGCGCGCCCCGCTCCCCCCCCGCCCCGGGACTGTATTACCCAGCGCGCCCCGCTCCCCCCCGCCCCGGGACTCCATTTCCCAGCATATCCCTCTCCCCCCCCGCCCCGGGACTCCATTTCCCAGCGCACCCCGCTCCCCCCCCCGCCCCGGGACTCCATTTCCCAGCATATCCCTCTCCCCTCCGCCCCAGGACTGTATTACCCAGCGCGCCCCGCTCCCCTCCGCCCCGGGACTCCATTACCCAGCGCGCCCCGCTCCCCCCCCGCCCCGGGACTCCATTTCCCAGCGCGCCCCGCTCCCCTCCGCCCCGGGACTCCATTACCCAGCGCGCCCCGCTCCCCTCCGCCCCGGGACTCCATTACCCAGCGCGCCCCGCTCCCCCCCCCGCCCCGGGACTCCATTTCCCAGCGCGCCCCGCTCCCCTCCGCCCCGGGACTCCATTTCCCAGCGCGCCCCACTCCCCTTCGCCCCGGGACTCCATTTCCCAGCGCGCCCCTCTCCCCTCCGCCCCGGGACTCCATTTCCCAGCGCGCCCCTCTCCCCTTCGCCCCGCGACTCCATTACCCAGCGCGCCCCGCTCCCCCCCCCCGCCCTGGGACTCCATTTCCCAGCGCGCCCCTCTCCCCTTCGCCCCGCGACTCCATTTCCCAGCGCACCCCGCTCCCCCCCCCCCGCCCTGGGACTCCATTACCCAGCGCGCCCCGCTCCCCCCCCCGCCCCGGGACTCCATTTCCCAGCGCGCCCCGCTCCCCTCCGCCCCGGGACTCCATTTCCCAGCGCGCCCCGCTCCCCTTCGCCCCGGGACTCCATTACCCAGCGCGCCCCGCTCCCCTTCGCCCCGGGACTCCATTTCCCAGCGCGCCCCTCTCCCCTCCGCCCCGGGACTCCATTTCCCAGCGCGCCCCTCTCCCCTTCGCCCCGCGACTCCATTTCCCAGCGCGCCCCGCTCCCCCCCCCCGCCCTGGGACTCCATTTCCCAGCGCGCCCCTCTCCCCTTCGCCCCGCGACTCCATTTCCCAGCGCACCCCGCTCCCCCCCCCCGCCCTGGGACTCCATTACCCAGCGCGCCCCGCTCCCCCCCCGCCCCGGGACTCCATTTCCCAGCGCGCCCCGCTCCCCCCCCGCCCCGGGACTCCATTTCCCAGCGCGCCCCGCTCCCCTCCGCCCCGGGACTCCATTACCCAGCGCGCCCCGCTCCCCCCCCCGCCCCGGGACTCCATTTCCCAGCGCGCCCCGCTCCCCTCCGCCCCGGGACTCCATTTCCCAGCGCGCCCCACTCCCCTTCGCCCCGGGACTCCATTTCCCAGCGCGCCCCTCTCCCCTCCGCCCCGGGACTCCATTTCCCAGCGCGCCCCTCTCCCCTTCGCCCCGCGACTCCATTACCCAGCGCGCCCCGCTCCCCCCCCCCGCCCTGGGACTCCATTTCCCAGCGCGCCCCTCTCCCCTTCGCCCCGCGACTCCATTTCCCAGCGCACCCCGCTCCCCCCCCCCGCCCTGGGACTCCATTACCCAGCGCGCCCCGCTCCCCCCCCCCGCCCCGGGACTCCATTTCCCAGCGCGCCCCGCTCCCCTCCGCCCCGGGACTCCATTTCCCAGCGCGCCCCGCTCCCCTTCGCCCCGGGACTCCATTACCCAGCGCGCCCCGCTCCCCTTCGCCCCGGGACTCCATTTCCCAGCGCGCCCCTCTCCCCTCCGCCCCGGGACTCCATTTCCCAGCGCGCCCCTCTCCCCTTCGCCCCGCGACTCCATTTCCCAGCGCGCCCCGCTCCCCCCCCCGCCCTGGGACTCCATTTCCCAGCGCGCCCCTCTCCCCTTCGCCCCGCGACTCCATTTCCCAGCGCACCCCGCTCCCCCCCCCCGCCCTGGGACTCCATTACCCAGCGCGCCCCGCTCCCCCCCCGCCCCGGGACTCCATTTCCCAGCGCGCCCCGCTCCCCCCCGCCCCGGGACTCCATTTCCCAGCGCGCCCCGCTCCCCTCCGCCCCGGGACTCCATTTCCTAGCGCGCCCCGCTCCCCCCCCGCCCTGGGACTCCATTTCCCAGCGCGCCCCGCTCCCCCCCGCCCCGGGACTCCATTTCCCAGCATGCCCCGCTCCCCTCCGCCCCGGGACTCCATTTCCCAGCATGCCCCGCTCTCCTCCGCCCCGGGACTCCATTTCCCAACATGCCCCGCTCCCCACCGCCCCGGGACTCCATTTCCCAGCATGCCGTGCTCCCCTCCGCCCCGGGACTCCATTTCCCAGCATGCCCTGGGCGGCGGTCCCACAAGAACTACGTTCCCCGGCATCCTCCGCGCGCGCCGCCGAGTCTGTTCCTGGCGCGCATGCGCGGCTCCTGCTTCCTGTCTTTGCTAGCGCAGGCCTGACCTGAGTAGCAGCAACGTGCGCGGTGAGCGGGCCGGGGGGGCGCAGGGGGGATTCGGGGCCGCCGAGGGGGGGAGCAGTGGGGGGCCGGGGGGGGCTCGGGGCCCGCGGAGCGGGGGGAGCCGAGGGGGGCTTGCGGGGGGGATCGGGGGCCGTGGAGAGGGGGGAGCAGTCGGGGGCCGCGGGGGGGGGAGTAGAGGGGGGCCGGGGAGGCAGGGGGGGTTCGGGGCCGCGGGGAGGGAGCAGAGGGGGGCCGGGGGGGCAGGGGGTTCGGGGGGGAGCAGGGGGGGTTTGGGGCCGCGGGGGGGGGGTTCGGGGCCGGGGGGGGGAGTAGAGGGGGGCCGGGGAGGCAGGGGGGGTTCGGGGCCGCGGGGGGGGAGCAGAGGGGGGCCGGGGGGGCAGGGGGTTCGGGGGGGGCAGGGGGGTTTGGGGCCGCGGGGGGGGAGCAGAGGGGGGCCGGGGGGACAGGGGGGGTTCGGGGCCGCGGGGGGGAGCAGAGGGGGGCTGGGGGGGAGCAGGGGGGGTTCGGGGCCACGGGGGGGGAGCAGAGGGGGGCCGGGGGGGCAGGGGGTTCGGGGGGGGCAGGGGGGTTCGGGGCCGCGGGGGGGGAGCAGAGGGGGGCCGGGGGGGAGCAGGGGGGGGTTCGGGGCCGCGGGGGGGAGTAGAGGGGGGCCGGGGGGGTAGGGGGTTCGGGGCTGCAGAGGGGGGCCGGGGGAGCAGGGGGGTTCGGGGCCGCGGGGGGGGAGCGGGGGGGGGCAGGGGGGTTCGGGGCCACGGGGGGGAGCAGAGGGGGGCCGGGGGGGAGCTGGGGGGGTTCGGGGGGCCGTGGAGAGGGGGGCACTGTCCCCCCCCCGGCCCGTGACCCCCCCGCCCCCCTGCAGAGCGGCCGGCGCCATGTCCCGGTTCTTCACCACGGGCTCGGACAGCGAGTCGGAGTCGTCGCTCTCCGGGGACGAGCTGGTGGCCAAGCCCGTCGGGGGCAACTACAGCAAGTGAGCGGGGGCGGGGGGGGGGGCTCTGTCCCGGGGCCGGGGTTCCCTGGGGGGAGGGGCCGGGGTGGCTGGGGTACCCTGGGGGGAGGGGCCGGGGGTGGCCGGGGTTCCCTGGGGGGAGGGGTACCCTGGGGGGAGGGGCCGGGGTGGCTGGGGTACCGTGGGTGGGGGAGGGGCCGGGGTACTCTGGGGGTGTTTCTGGGGCAAGGGGTTAGTGGGGTATTTGTGGGGGGAGGGATCCCGTGGATCGAGGCTTGGCCGGCAGTCCCCCGTGTATTCACCCCCCCGCCCGTCCCCCGCAGGCCCATCGTGCTGAGCGAGGATGAGGAGGACACCAAGCGGGTGGTGCGCAGCGCCAAGGACAAGCGGTGAGTGGGGGGCAGCCAGACCCAGCGGAGGGGGGTGGCAGTGGGGCTCCCGGGAGGCGAGGTAGCCGCTGGGGGGGCAGCGGCCCCATTGGGGGCCGGGTGGGGTAGGTAGATGAGGGGACTTGCAGTGGAGAATGTGGGTCCCATCCTGCACTGATCCCTGTTGGTGGGGCAGTTGTGGGGGGCTGGGAGGGGCCCAGACCCTGTGGTGACCCCCGTTGGCTGGGCGGGGGTGGGGAGAGAGCCTGGCTGGACCCGCGGGGGTGGGGCCAGAGGGTGGAGGGCCGAAGGGCCGGACCCCGGTCTGACCTGCTGCGGGCGCAGGTTCGAGGAGCTCACCAACCTGATCAAGACCATCCGCAACGCCATGAAGATCCGCGACGTCACCAAGTGCCTGGAGGAGTTCGAGCTGCTGGGCAAGGCCTACGGCAAGGCCAAGAGCATCGTGGACAAGGAGGGCGTCCCGCGCTTCTACATCCGCATCCTGGCCGACCTGGAGCAGTACCTCAACGAGGTGGGGGCGCCGTGGCCCCGGGGGGGGTTACCTCAACGAGGTGGGGGCGCCGCGGCCCCGGGGGGGGGGTTACCTCAACGAGGTGGGGGCGCCGTGGCCCCGGGGGGGGTTACCTCAACGAGGTGGGGGCGCCGCGGCCCCGGGGGGGGGGTTACCTCAACGAGGTGGGGGCGCCGCGGCCCCGGGGGGGGTTACCTCAACGAGGTGGGGGCGCCGCGGCCCCGGGGGGGGGGGTTACCTCAACGAGGTGGGGGCGCCGCGGCCCCGGGGGGGGGGTTACCTCAACGAGGTGGGGGCGCCGCGGCCCCGGGGGGGGTTACCTCAACGAGGTGGGGGAGCCGCGGCCCGGGGACAGAGCTCCCAGGGCGTGGTGGGGGGGTCCCATGGGGACCCTGGCAGAACACGGCAGGCTGTTTCCCATCATGCTTAGTGGCAGGACGTGAGCCGGAGGCCCTGGCAGAATAGGGGGCACAGGCACAGCCAAGGGGCAAGGCTGGGAGCCAGGGAGGGGCCGGCTGCGGGGGTCTGCAGGTCCCCTGGGGCCGTTGGGCCGGGTTCCCACTGCTGAGCTCCGTCTCCCCCCAGCTGTGGGAGGACAAGGAGGGCAAGAAGAAGATGAACAAGAACAACGCCAAGGCGCTGAGCACCCTGCGGCAGAAGATTCGCAAGTACAACCGGGATTACGAGAGCCAGATCACCAGCTACAAACAGGTGCTGCTGGGGCCGGGGGTGGGCTGGGGGGAGGGGCCGGGGTCTGCCCCGCAGGGTCTCACCCCGCTTGTCCCCCCAGAACCCCGAGCAGTCGGCGGACGAGGACGAGGGGAGGAAGAGCGATGACTCGGAAGGTGAGGCTGGCACCACGGGGGCGGGGGGCGGGGTTGGCTGTGCTCCAGCGCTGATCCCTCCCCTTCCCCCCCCCAGGCTCCTCTTCCTCGGAGGACGATGATGATGGCGAGGGCATGAGCGCAGCTGCCTTCCTGAAGAAGAAAGAGACCTCGGGCGAGTCACGCAACAAGTTCCTCAAGAAGATGGAGGTGAGGGCATTCCCTGGCTTGTGGGGGTGGCATTGCCCATGTGTGCAGCAGTTCCCAGCGTGCCCGGGGGGGCGGTCGTGGGGGGCCACTGGGTTAAGGTTCGTTCAGGCCGCATGCGTTACGCCGGGGGGAATTCTGCACCAAAAAAATTCTGTGTGTAATATTTTAAAATTCAGTATATTTTATTTGTCAAAATAACACGATATAATCACGTCCCTTTCAATTATTTTGGTAGTTTATTTCACAATACCTTGCTAGCAAGTACGTCTTAACTTGGGAAAGATTCAGGAAATGTGTTTTGACAAGTAGATTCGTTAGGAGGCATATTAACACAATAATAATTCATGTAAACTACCATACGGAACCGTATTTCCCGCCCCCCCTCGGAAGCGGAGCAAAGGCTGGGCGGAGTCAGGGGGAACGGAGGAGCTGAGGGAGAGGGAAGGACCCTGGGTGTGAACTTGGAGGGTTGTTGGGTGTGGGTGGGAAAAGTATGGAACAGGTTTTTTTAGGGGACGGGGAGGGATTGTTTGGGAGCTTCCGCCACACAGACCCAGGCTGATCCCTAGCCTCTCCCATTCAGTCAGGCACATCTGCCCTGTCCCCACCACCCCGTGTGTCTGTGCACCCCTGTCCACATGTGTCCTTCCACCCCACTCAGTCACCCACTCTCCCATCCCCATGTGGCTCTATACCCCCACGCCCGGTCTCTGTGTCGCTGTACCCCCTCTCCCGTCCCCATGTGGCTCTGCCACCAGTCAGCCACCCCTTGTCCTTATGTAGCTCTGCATCCCTTCCCCCATCACCATGTGGCCATGCACCTCCCTCCCGCCAGTGGCCCTGCACCTCCACTCGCATTCAGCCACTGCCACAGTCTGCCCTCCCCCACTAGCCCTTATGAGCCCCTGTCTGATCCCCCAGCACCTCACTCTGTCTGTCTCCCCCCCGCATAGCCCTTGTCTCCTGACCTGGCCCACAGCAAAGACGGCAGGCTCTTTCTCTTTCCCTAGCTGGCTGGGAGTTGCTGTTGTGTTCTATTATCACAGCGCCCTCTGGTGGGCAAAAGGCAGAACTGCAGAAATGTTTTGGCAAGCATTTTTCTGCACAAAAAATTAAAAATACGCGCAGTTCGTTAATTATATACATGCAGAGTAGCGTAGAATTCCCCCAGGAGTAGTGTGTGCTACAAAATGATGTTGGCCTAATGTATGTCAGTCTGCGGCCACTGGAGAGCTCACATGGCTTGTCTGTGCGCCCTACGCTCCGTGTCTCAACATTGTGCGCCAGTCCGGGGAGCGTTTCCCAGCATGCTCAGTGGCGGGAACCAGGCCAGGGTGGGGGGCACGTTTCCCAGCATGCTTCACAGCGGGTGCCAGGCAGGGGGGAGGGCGGGCGCATTTCCCAGCAAGCTCAGCAGCAGCATGTTCTGTCCTCCCCAGGAGGAGGAGGAGGAGGAGGATTCTGACTCCGACGACGAGGACTGGGGCTCGTCTGACTCCGACACCGACTCCGAGTCTGACGAGGACGACGGCAAATACACCTCGCTGGCCTCCAAATTCCTCAAGAAGTGAGGGGCGGGGCCTAGTGTATAGAATCATAGAATATCAGAGTTGGAAGGGACCTCTGGAGGCCATCTAGTCCAACCCCCTGCCCAGAGCAGGACCAATCCCCAACTAAATCATCCCAGCCAGGGCTTTGTCAAGCCTGACCTTAAAAACTTCTAAGGAAGGCGATTCCACCACCTCCCTAGGTAACGCATTCCAGTGTTTCACCACCCTCCTAGTGAAAAAGTTTTTCCTAATATCCAACCTAAATCTCCCCCACTGCAACTTGAGACCATTATTCCTTGTCCTGTCATCTGCTACCACTGAGAATAGTCTAGAACCATCCTCTCTGGAACCCCCTTTCAGGTAGTTGAAAGCAGCTATCAAATCCCCCCTCACTCTTCTCTTCCGCAGACTAAACAATCCCAGTTCCCTCAGCCTCTCCTCATAAGTCATGTGTTCCAGACCCCTAATCATTTTTGTTGCCCTTTGCTGGACTCTCTCCAATTTCTCCACATCCTTCTCATAGTGTGGGGCCCAAAACTGGACACAGTACTCCAGATGAGGCCTCACCAATGTCGAATAGAGGGGAACGATCACGTCCCTCGATCCGCTGGCAATGCCCCTACTTATACATCCCAAAATGTCGTTAGCCTTCTTGGCAACAAGGGCACACTGCTGACTCCTATCCAGCTTCTCGTCCACTGTCACCCCTAGGTCCTTTTCTGCAGAACTGCTGCCGAGCCATTCGGTCCCTAGTCTGTAGCGATGCATGGGATTCCTCCGTCCTAAGTGCAGGACTCTGCACTTGTCCTTGTTGAACCTCATCAGATTTCTTTGGCCCAATCCTCCAATTTGTCTAGGTCCCTCTGTATCCTATTCCTACACTCCAGCGTATCTATCTCTCTTCCCAGTTTAGTGTCATCTGCAAACTTGCTGAGAGTGCAATCCACACCATCCTCCAGATCATTTATGAAGATATTGAACAAAACCGGCCCCAGGATCGACCCTTGGGGCACTCCACTTGATACCGGCTGCCAACTAGACATGGAGCCATTGATCACTACCCGTTGAGCCCGACGATCTAGCCAACTTTCTGTCCACCTTATCGTCCATTCATCCAGCCCGTACTTCTTTAACTTGCTGACAAGAATACTGTGGGAGACCGTGTCAAAAGCTTTGCTAAAGTCGAGGAATAACACATCCACTGCTTTCCCTTCATCCACAGAACCAGTTATGTCATCATAGAAGGCAATTAGATGAGTCAGGCATGACTTGCCCTTGGTGAATCCATGCTGACTGTTCCTGATCACTTTCCTCTCCTCTAAGTGCTTCAGAATTGATTCCTTGAGGACCTGCTCCATGATTTTTCCAGGGACTGAGGTGAGACTGACTGGCCTGTAGTTCCCAGGATCCTCCTCCTTCTCTTTTTTAAAGATGGGCACTACATTCGCCTTTTTCCAGTCGTCCGGGACTTCCCCCGATCGCCATGGGTTTTCAAAGATAATGGCCAATGGCTCTGCAATCACATCCGCCACCTCCTTTAGCACTCTCGGATGCAGCGCATCCGGCCCCGTGGACTTGTGCACGTCCAGCTTTTCTAAATAGTCCCGAACCCCTTCTTTCTCCACAGAGGGCTGGTCGTCTCCTCCCCATGCTGTGCTGCCCAGTAGTAGTCTGGGAGCTGACCTTGTTCGTGAAGACAGAGGCAAAAAAAGCATTGAGTACATTAGCTTTTTCCACATCCTCTGTCACTAGGTTGCCTCCCTCATTCAGTAAGGGGCCCACACATTCCTTGGCTTTCTTCTTATTGCCAACATACCTGAAGAAACCCTTCTTGTTACTCTTAACATCCCTCGCTAGCTGCAACTCCAGGTGTGATTTAGCCTTCCTGATTCCATTCCTACATGCCCGAGCAATATTTTTATACTCATCCCTGGTCATTTGTCCAATCTTCCACTTCTTGTAAGCCTCTTTTTTGTGTTTAAGATCAGCAAGGATTTCACTGTTAAGCCAAGCTGGTCGCCTGCCATATTTACTATTCTTTCTACACATCGGGATGGTTTGTCCTTGTAAGCTCAGTAAGGATTCTCTAAAATACAGCCAGCTCTCCTGGACTCCTTTCCCCCTCATGTTATCCTCCCAGGGGATCTTGCCCATTAGTTCCCTGAGGGAGTCAAAGTCTGCTTTCTGAAGTCCAGGGTCCATATTCTGCTGCTCTCCTTTCTTCCTTGTGTCAGGATCCTGAACTTGACCATCTCATGGTCACTGCCTCCCAGGTTCCCATCCACTTTTGCTTCCCCTACTAATTCTTCCCGGTTTGTGAGCAGCAGGTCAAGAAGAGCTCGGCCCCTAGTTGGTTCCTCCACCACTTGCACCAGGAAATTGTCCCCTACATTTTCCAAAAACTTCCTGGATTGTCTGTGCACCGCTGTATTGCTCTCCCAGCAGATATCAGGGTGATTGAAGTCGCCCATGAGAACCAGGGCGTGTGATCTAGTAACTTCTGCGCGTTGCCGGAAGAAAGCCTCGTCCACCTCATCCCCCTGGTCCGGTGGTCTGTAGCAGACTCCCACCACGACGACATCACCCTTGTTGCTCAGGCTTCTAAACTTAATCCAGAGACTCTCAGGTTTTTCTGCAGTTTCGTACCGGAGCTCTGAGCAGTCATACTGCTCCCTTACATACAGTGCAACTCCCCCACCTTTTCTGCCCTACCTGTCCCTCCTGAACAGTTTATAACCATCCATGACAGTACTCCAGTCATGTGAGTTATCCCACCAAGTCTCTGTTATTACAATCACGTCATAATTCCTTGACATCACCAGGACCTCCAGTTCTCCCTGCTTGTTTCCAAGGCTTTGTGCATTCGTATATAGGCACTTGAGACAACTTGCTGTTTGTCCTGCTTTCTTAGTATGAGGCAGGAGCCCTCCCCTCTCACGCTCTCCTGCTGGTGCTTCCTCCCGGTATCCCACGTCCCCGCTTACTTCAGGGCTTTGGTCTCCTTCCCCCGGTGAACCTAGTTTAAAGCCCTCCTCACTAGGTTAGCCAGCCTGCTTGCGAAGATGCTCTTCCCTCTCTTCGTTAGGTGGAGCCCATCTCTGCCTAGCACTCCTCCTTCTTGGAACACCATCCCATGGTCAAAGAATCCAAAGCCTTCTCTCCGACACCACCTGCGTAGCCATTCGTTGACTTCCACGATTCGACGGTCCCTACCCAGGCCTTTTCCTTCTCCGGGGAGGATGGACGAGAACACCACTTGCGCCTCAAACTCCTTTATCCTTCTTCCCAGAGCCACGTAGTCTGCAGTGATCCTCTCAAGGTCATTCTTGGCAGTATCATTGGTGCCCGCGTGGAGAAGCAGGAAGGGGTAGCGATCCGAGGGCTTGATGAGTCTCGGCAGTCTCTCCGTCACATCATGAATCCTAGCTCCTGGCAAGCAGCAGACTTCTCGGTTTTCCTGGTCAGGGCAGCAGATAGATGACTCAGTCCCCCTGAGGAGAGAGTTCCCGACCACCACCACCCGCCTCCTTCTCTTGGGAGCGGTGGTTGTGGAACCCCCATCCCTGGGACAGTGCATCCCATGCCTTCCAGTCGGCGGAATCTCCTTCTGCTCCCTTCCCTCAGACGTATCATCTGGTCCACTCTCCGCATTAGGACCTGTGGAGAGAACATGAAAACGGTTCCTCACCTGCATCTGCCCTGCTGGTACATGGACGCTCCCCTTTCTTCTTCTGGAGGTCACATGCTGCCAGATTTCTTCACCGTCCTGTCCCCGCTGCGCAGCCTGCTCTGAATCTTCAGAACGTTGTGCCCGTAGAAGCATATCCTGATGTCTGTCCAGGAAATGTTCAGTTTCTCTTATGCAACGCAGGGTCGATACCTGTTGCTCCAGACCTTGAACCTTCTCTTCCAATATGGAGACCAGCTTGCACTTTGTACACACAGTCGCTTCTGTCCTGTGGAAGAAAGACAAACATGGCACATCCAGTGCAGGTCACAACAGTGCAACACCCCCCGTCCATATTACCGTCCTACTACGAGCTTCCTCAGGAGATGCAGTAATTACTGAGAGAAGTCGTTAGGGTGTAAGCCTCAGTGGGCTCACCCCAGGCAAACTCCCAGGCAAATTCCTGCTGTTTGCTGCTCTGCTGTCCCCCGCCGCTCAGCTGGTTCGCGGAGCACCGGCTTTTTTAAACAGCCAGGCTCACCTGAAACAAAACACTCCCCACTCCCGCCCTTTTCAGCCAACCAGTCAAGCACTCGCTCAAACTTTCAAGCTGCCCTCACTACAAACACTCCGATCCCCTCACCAAACACACACTCAGATACCCAGATACTCACCAACACAGATCCCAGGCAAACTCCTGCTGTTTGCTGCTCCCCCGCTGGTGGTTCCCCCCTGCTGGTATCTCAGCCTGGACTCTTCCCCACTTCCTTAGTGGCTGTGGGGCCCCCTGAGGGAGCTGTCCAAGATTCCTGGGTCCCATTCCCTGTCATGGTCCCTGGGGGAACCGCCCCGGACTCTTGGGTCCCCTTCCCAGTGGGTGGGGGTGCTACGGAGCCTTTAGAAGAGCTGTCCTGGATGCCTGGATCCCGTTTCCAGTCCCAGACACCTGGCTCTGCTCTCTGAGGGCGGCTGGCTGGGGGGGCAGGGCCTGTGGGTGGGGAGTGTTGGCACTGCCAGGTTGGGGTCCCATGCCCCACTCACTGCCCCCAGGGACGAGGACAAGAAGTCGACGGAGAAGAAGCGGGAGGAGAAGGCCAAGAAGAAGCACGACCGCAAGGCCAAGAAGGACGAGGACGAGGAGGATGAGGGCGGCGAGTGGGAGAAGGTCAAGGGCGGGGCGCCCCTGGTCAAGGTGAGACCCCGGGCGGGGGACCCCCGGGGGCAGGGGAGATCCCTCATGGGGCAGGGGGGGCTGGGCTCAGTGGGGGATCCCCAGGGGCTGGGCGTCCTGGGCAGGGGAAAATCCCCCATGGGGGAGGGAGGCCCGAAGCCCAGGCCTGACCCGCTCTCTGCCCCCACCAGGAGAAGCCCAAGATGTTCGCCAAGGGCACCGAGATCAACCACGCCGTGGTGGTGAAGAAGCTCAACGAGATCCTGCAGGCCCGCGGGAAGAAGGGCACGGACCGGTGCGTGTGGTGGGCGGGGGGCGGGCAGCAGTTTCCCCCTCCTGTGCCTAGGGTGGTGGGGCAGTTGGGGCTGGGCAGGGCCCTTTTCCCAGCATGCCCTGGGATGGCCAGGCTGATGAGGCGGGGGGGAGGGCGGCTGTTTCCCAGCATGCCCCGGGGCGGCTGACCGGTCTCCCCGCCGTGCAGGGCGGCCCAGATCGAGCTGCTGCAGCTGCTGGTGGCCATCGCAGCTGAGAACAACCTGGGCATCGCCATGGACCTCAAGATCAAGTTCAACATCGTCGCCTCCCTCTACGACTACAACCCCAACCTGGCCACCTACATGAAGGTGAGGGGGTGGGGCCTGGGGCTGGGGGCGGGACCCCAACCTGGCCACCTACATGTAGGTGAGGGGGCTGGGGGCTGGGACCCCAACCTGGCCACCTTCATGCAGGTGAGGGGGCTGGGGGCTGGGACCCCAACCTGGCCACCTACATGCAGGTGAGGGGGCTGGGGGCTGGGACCCCAACCTGGCCACCTACATGCAGGTGAGGGGGCTGGGGGCGGGACCCCAACCTGGCCACCTTCATGCAGGTGAGGGGGCTGGGGGCTGGGACCCCAACCTGGCCACCTACATGCAGGTGAGGGGGCTGGGGGCTGGGACCCCAACCTGGCCACCTACATGCAGGTGAGGGGGCTGGGGGCTGGGACCCCAACCTGGCCACCTACATGCAGGTGAGGGGGCGGGGCCTGTCCTCCCCTCCCCGCTGCCCCACCCCCCGGCGCCTTGCTGCCCCCTAACCCGGGCTGTGCCGCAGCCGGAGATGTGGAGGAAGTGCCTGGACAGCATCGACGAGCTGCTGGACATGCTCTTCGCCAACCCCAACATCTTCATCGGGGAGAACATCTTGGAGGAGTCGGAGAACCTGTCCAACTTCGACCAGGTACCGGGGCCCGATGGGGCCAGCCCCACTCAGCGTCCAGGGGGCACCCGTGGGGGCGGGGAGAGGGGCTGGGGTAGCGCTCGGGGGGGGGGGGGGGGCTGTTCACCCCATAGCATGGGGGTGGCTAATGCTGATGACAGGGAGCCAGGGGAACTACCCGCCACAGGTTAGCGCTAGGGGAGTGGGAGTGAGTCCCTGGGGGTGGGTACGAAATGGGGGGCTGAGCATCGGCATGAGCAGCCTCTGGGCTGCAGTGGGGGCTTGGGGGCCGTGGCCTGGATCCTGGGGGTCTGGCTTTGCGGGTGACTCCCCCTCCCCTCCCGCCCAGCCCCTGCGGGTGCGCGGCTGCATCCTGACGCTGGTGGAGCGCATGGACGAGGAGTTCACCAAGATCATGCAGAACACGGACCCTCACTCGCAGGGTGAGTGGGGAGGGGGCGGGGCTGGGGGGCTGGCGTGAGCCTGGGGGCTCCGCTCCCAAGGAAATAACCCTTGGGGGGAGAACGTGTGGCGGGGGGTTCACTGGGGGAAAGTCCTGCCCCCCAGAGTGCGTACATCACCTGAAGGATGAGGGGTGTTTGGGGACCCGCCGCCCTGGGGCGGGGCGGGGCGGCTGGCTGCCGGGGGGGCCCCGGGGCTGGGTGCCGGGGGCCGGCGATGGGGTGTGACCCCGCCCCGCCCCCCCAGAGTACGTGGACCACCTGAAGGACGAGGGGCGGGTGTGCGGGATCATCGGGCGGGTGCAGAGCTACCTGCAGGAGACGGGCACCACGGAGGAGATCTGCCGCGGGTTCCTGCGACGGGTGTTGCACACCTACTACAAGTTCGACTACAAGGCGCATCAGCGGGAGCAGGGCCCCGCCGGCGACTCCAAGGTACCGACCCCCCCCGGACCCCCGACCCCCCTGCAGCCCCCCAAACCCCCCCGCAGGGCCCCGTCCCTCCAGTCCCCCAAACCCCCCCGCAGGGCCCCGTCCCTCCAGCCCCCCAAACCCCCCAGCAGGGTCCCGCCGGCGACTCCAAGGTACCGACCCCCCCCGTCCCTCCAGCCCCCCTGCAGCCCCCCAAACCCCCCCGCAGGGCCCCGTCCCTCCAGCCCCCCAAACCCCCCAGCAGGGCCCCGCCGGCGACTCCAAGGTACCGACCCCCCCCCGACCTCCCACCCCCCTGCAGCCCCCCAAACCCCCCAGCAGGGCCCCGCCGGCGACTCCAAGGTACCGACCCCCCCCGTCCCTCCAGCCCCCCTGCAGCCCCCCAAACCCCCCCGCAGGGCCCCGTCCCTCCAGTCCCCCAAACCCCCCCGCAGGGCCCCGTCCCTCCAGCCCCCCAAACCCCCCAGCAGGGCCCCGCCGGCGACTCCAAGGTACCGACCCCCCCCGTCCCTCCAGCCCCCCTGCAGCCCCCCAAACCCCCCCGCAGGGCCCCGTCCCTCCAGCCCCCCAAACCCCCCAGCAGGGCCCCGCCAGCGACTCCAAGGTACCGACCCCCCCCCGACCTCCCACCCCCCTGCAGCCCCCCAAACCCCCCCGCAGGGCCCCGTCCCTCCAGCCCCCCAAACCCCCCAGCAGGGCCCCGCCGGCGACTCCAAGGTACCGACCCCCCCCCGGTCCCACCAGCCCCCCTGCAGCCCCCCAAACCCCCCCGCAGGGCCCCGTCCCTCCAGCCCCCCAAACCCCCCAGCAGGGCCCCGCCGGCGACTCCAAGGTACCGACCCCCCCCGTCCCTCCAGCCCCCCTGCAGCCCCCCAAACCCCCCAGCAGGGCCCCGTCCCTCCAGCCCCCCAAACCCCCCAGCAGGGCCCCGTCTCTCCAAACCCCCCAGCAGGGCCCCGCCGGCGACTCCAAGGTACCGACCCCCCCCCCCGGTCCCACCAGCCCCCCTGCAGCCCCCCAAACCCCCCCGCAGGGCCCCGTCCCTCCAGTCCCCCAAACCCCCCAGCAGGGCCCCGTCCCTCCAGCCCCCCAAACCCCCCAGCAGGGCCCCGCCGGCGACTCCAAGGTACCGACCCCCCCCGGTCCCTCCAGCCCCCCTGCAGCCCCCCAAACCCCCCCGCAGGGCCCCGTCCCTCCAGCCCCCCAAACCCCCCCCCCGCCGGCGAATCCAAGGTACCGACCCCCCCCGGTCCCTCCAGCCCCCCTGCAGCCCCCCAAACCCCCCCAGCACGGCCCCGTCCCTCCAGCCCCCCAAACCCCCCAGCAGGGCCCCGCCGGCGACTCCAAGGTACCGACCCCCCCCGGTCCCTCCAGCCCCCCTGCAGCCCGCCAAACCCCCCAGCAGGGCCCCGCCGGCGACTCCAAGGTACCGACCCCCCCGGACCCCCGACCCCCCTGCAGCCCCCCAAACCCCCCCGCAGGGCCCCGTCCCTCCAGCCCCCCAAACCCCCCAGCAGGGCCCCGCCGGCGACTCCAAGGTACCGACCCCCCCCCGACCTCCCACCCCCCTGCAGCCCCCCAAACCCCCCAGCAGGGCCCCGCCGGCGACTCCAAGGTACCGACCCCCCCTGGACCCCGACCCTCCAGTCCCTCTGCAGCCCCCCAAACCCCCCAGCAGGGCCCTGCCCCCTGGGACCCCGACCGTCCAGTCCCCCAAACTCCCCAGCAGGGCCCTGCTGGCGACTCCAAGGTACCGAGCCCCCATTAGCATCAAGGTTTCGGGGGCCCCCTGGCACTGATCTCCTCATCTTTTCTCCCGGCGGTGTTATGTGGAGCCCTGCCAGGCCCTCGTCTCACCTTTGTCTGCCTGCTGGGGGCGCTCTAGGCGGGCCAGTCTCACTCCGTGGCCCCGCAGTTGGAGTGGGGAGCTGTGGGGGTCCTCTGGGGCAGGGGGGCGCTCCGGGGGCAGGGCGGTCGGTCGGTCGCAGGGGGGCGCTCTGGGGGCGGTCGGGTCGCCCTCTGGAGGCGCCCTCCCCCCGGCCCGCCCTCACCCCACGGCCCCGCAGTCGGAGCAGGACCAGGCGGAGAACGAGGGGGAGGACAGCGCGGCGCTCATGGACCGGCTCTGCAAGTTCATCTACGCCAAGGACCGCACGGACCGGATCCGCACCTGCGCCATCCTCTGCCACATCTACCACCACGCCCTGCACAGCCGCTGGTTCCAGGCCCGCGACCTCATGCTCATGTCCCACCTGCAGGACAACATCCAGCACGCCGACCCCCCGGTGCAGGTAGGGGGCGTGGGGGGCGTCTCCCCGCAGCTCCCGCACGGCCGCCCCATGGGGTGGGGGTGGTGGAGGGTGTGTGGGGAGTGGCACGGGGCCGTGGGGGCCAGGCTGTGGGGGGCGTCTCTCACCCCCTCTCCCCGCAGATCCTGTACAGCCGCCCCATGGGGCGGGGGCGGTGGAGGGTGTGTGGGGAGCGGCACGGGGCCGTGGGGGTGTGGGGGCGGCCGTGGGGGCCAGGCCGTGGGGGCCGTCTCTCACCCCCTCTCCCCGCAGATCCTGTACGGCCGCCCCATGGGGCGGGGGTGGTGTAGGGTGTGTGGGGAGTGGCACGGGGCCGTGGGGGCCGGCCGTGGGGGCCAGGCCGTGGGGGCCGTCTCTCACCCCCTCTCCCTGCAGATCCTGTACGGCCGCCCCATGGGGCGGTGGAGGGTGTGCGGGGAGCGGCACGGGGCCGTGGGGGTGTGGGGGCGGCCGTGGGGGTGTGGGGGCCGTCTCTCACCCCCTCTCCCCGCAGATCCTGTACAACCGCACCATGGTGCAGCTGGGGATCTGCGCCTTCCGGCAGGGGCTGACCAAGGACGCCCACAACGCGCTGCTGGACATCCAGTCCTCGGGCCGGGCCAAGGAGCTGCTGGGCCAGGGGCTGCTGATGCGCAGCCTGCAGGAGCGCAACCAGGAGCAGGAGAAGGTGGAGAAGCGGCGCCAGGTGCCCTTCCACATGCACATCAACCTGGAGCTGCTGGAGTGCGTCTACCTGGTCTCCGCCATGCTGCTGGAGATCCCCTACATGGCCGCCCACGAGTTCGACGCCCGGCGCCGCATGATCAGCAAGCAATTCCACCATCAGCTGCGCGTGGGCGAGCGCCAGCCGCTGCTGGGTGAGGGCCCCCCCGGGTCCCCACGCCCGGCCCCCAGCCGGCCCCCCCACGCCCGGTCCCCCACGCCCGGCCCCCAGCCAGCCCCCTGCCAGCCCCCTGAGCGCCGCGCCAGCCGCTGCTGGGTGAGGGCCCCCCCACGGCCCCCCGACGGCCCCCCGGGTCCCCCCAGCCGGCCCCCCCACACCCGGCCCCCTGAGTGCCGTGCCAGCCGCTGCTGGGTGAGGGCCCCCCCCGGGTCCCCCCAGCCAGCCCCCCCACGCCCGGCCCCCAGGCAGCCCCCTGAGCGCAGCACCAGCCCCTGCTGGGTGAGGGCCCCCGGCCCCACCCCCTGCCCCCACCCTGGGCCCCCCGCGCGCTGCCCCCACACGCAGCCCCCTGACGGCAGCACCAGCCCCTGTGTGTCCCCCAGTGTCCCCCGGGCCAGGTTTCATATGCCCAACAGTGGGCCCCCGGAACGTCCCCCCCACAAGCCAGCCAGGGGACCGGCCCCATAGCGCCTGCCCCCTCTCGCTGCCCCCAGGCCCCCCCGAGTCGATGCGGGAGCACGTGGTGGCGGCGTCCAAGGCCATGAAGATGGGCGACTGGCGAACCTGCCACCGGTTAATCATCAACGAGAAGATGAACGGGAAGGTCTGGGACCTGTTCCCCGAGGCCGACAAAGTGCGAACCATGCTGGTCCGGTGAGTGGGGCCGGGGGCCGGGGCCTGGCGGGGTGCGGCCATAGGTGGGGGGCCGGTTGGGGCCATGCGGGGGGGGGAAGGGTCCCATACCCAGCCATGGGATTTCCCCCTCTGGGGGTGCCCGGAGCGCAGCGAGGGGCGGAGCCTGCGGTGACCACGCCCTCTTTGCTGCCCCCTGCAGGAAAATCCAGGAGGAGTCGCTGCGCACCTACCTCTTCACCTACAGCAGTGTCTACGACTCCATCAGGTAGGGCGGGGCCTGGGCGCTGGGGGCGGGGCCTGGGCGCTGGGGGCGGGGCCTGGGTGCTGGGGGCGGGGCCTGTC
Organism: Caretta caretta; assembly: GCF_965140235.1. Taxonomy (NCBI): domain Eukaryota; kingdom Metazoa; phylum Chordata; order Testudines; family Cheloniidae; genus Caretta; species Caretta caretta. The sequence continues at coordinate 487,046 of NC_134211.1, read as the reverse complement.
CCTAACCCCCCCTTTGCCCCCCACCAGCATGGAGATCCTGTCGGACATGTTCCAGCTGGACCTGCCCACCGTGCACAGCATCATCAGCAAGATGATCATCAACGAGGAGCTCATGGTGAGGCGCGGGCTGGGGTCCGGCCATGGGGGCCGCCGGGCGCAGGTGGGGCTGGGGGGGGATACAGGCGGGGTGGGGGACGCGGGGCCCAGGCGGGGCTGGAGGGATACAGGGCACTGCAGGGCCCGGGCGGGGGTGGACGTGGGGGACGCAGGGCCCGGGCGGGAGGCAGGGCCGGGGGTGGACGCAGGGGGATGTGGGGGACGCAGGGCCCGGGCGGGAGGCGGGGCTGGGGGTGGACGCAGGGGGATGTGGGGGACGCAGGGCCTGGGCGGGGCCGGGGGTGGACCCAGGGGGATGTGGGGGATGCAGGGCCTGGGCGGGAGGCGGGGCCGGGGGTGGACGCAGGGGGATGTGGGGGACGCAGGCTGGCCGGGGGGCGCCAGGCCCCGCGCTGACCCCCGGCCCCGCAGGCGTCCCTGGACCAGCCCACGCAGACGGTGGTGATGCACCGCACGGAGCCCACGGCCCTGCAGAACATGGCGCTGCAGCTGGCCGAGAAACTCGGCAACCTGGTGGAGAACAACGAGCGCGTCTTCGATCACAAGCAGGGCACCTACGGCGGGTACTTCCGGGGTGAGTGCCTGCCCCACGGCCTGCCCCCCCCCCCCCCCCGGGCTCCTACGGCGGGTACTTCCGGGGTGAGGGCCTGCCCCACGGCCTGCCCCACACACACACACCGCCCCCCCAGGGCACCTACGGCAGGTACTTCCGGGGTGAGGGCCTGCCCCACACCAACCCCCGCTCCCTGACACACCGCGCCCCCCCCCCCCCGGGCTCCTATGGCGGGTACTTCCGGGGTGAGGGCCTGCCCCACACCAACCCCCGCTCCCTGAAACACCACCTCCCCCAGGGCTCCTACGGCGGGTACTTCCAGGGTGAGGGCCTGCCCCATGGCCTCCCCCCCCCCCCCCAGGGCTCCTACGGCGGGTACTTCTGGGGTGAGTGGCTGCCCCACACCTCCCATAGCGATCTCCCTTGTACACCTCCCGCCCGCAGGGCACCCATCCCCCGGGGTGAGTGCCAGGACCCCAGAGCCTGCCCTCTGCCTCAAACCCCTGGGCCACGCTGGGTATGTGGGGCGAGCCCCTCCCGCGTGGCTGTTTCTAACCCCCTTCTCCCCCAGACCAGAAAGATGGCTACCGCAAGAACGAGGGCGGCTACATGCGCCGGGGCGGCTACCGCCAGCAGGAGCGACAGGCCAACTACTGACCGCCCGGACGCCTGGGTCCTCGCGGGGGGGGCGGAGGGGAGCGGCCAGTGCTGTATTGGAGCCACAATAAACAGCGTGAGCGGGAGAGACGCAGCCTGGAGTTCCTGGGGGGCTGGGCGGAGGGCCCCGGGGCGGGAGAGGGGCTGGACCCAGAGGGTGGGAAGCAGCCACATGTGGGCCCCTTATCTCTCAGTAGCCCCCACAGGATTGGCCCCGCTGGGCGCCTCCCCCATTCAGCTTGCATGACACGGGGGGGGCCCCCCGGTGCAGAGGGGGGGCTGGGCCCTGTGGGGTTAATGAGTGACTGCCCTGGGGGTCGCAGTGCAATGGATTTCACTCTCGGCTGGCTCTGCCCCACGGCGGGGGGGCTGACACTGGGCAACCTTCGCTCACAGCCTGGCCGGCCGCAGTGGGCACAATGCTGGGGCGTGGGGGGCGCTGGCTGCAGCAGGCGTGGGGGGCGGCCTCAGGCCCCCCCCAGCCGGCTCCCCGTGGGGCCCAGCTCAGCTTTGACGGCGCCGTCTTCCGGCTCAAGAGCGGCTGGGAGCTGGTGCGGGGGCTGCTGGTGTTCCGGCTGTGCGCCCTGCCGGGGCTGGTGCACCGGGCCCCCACGGTGAGACTGCCCCCCGCTTCGACCCTGCCCCCCGCTTCCCTGGGCCGGGTCCCCCCGCTTCGACCCTGCCCCCCGCTTCCCTGGGCCGGGGCCCCACGGTGAGACCCTGCCCCCCGCTTCCCTGGGCCGAGCCCCCACGGTGAGACCCTGCCCGATGCTGCCCCCCCGCTTCCCTGGGCTGGGCCCCCACGGTGAGACCCTGCCCGATGCTGCCCCCCCCTGCTTCCCTGGGCCGGGGCCCCACGGTGAGACCCTGCCCCCTGCTTCCCTGGGCCGGGTCCCCCTGCTGAGACCCTGCCCCCCGCTTCCCTGGGCCGAGCCCCCACGGTGAGACCCTGCCCCACGCTGCCCCCTGCTTCCCTGGGCCGGGCCCCCATGGTGAGACTTCACCCCCATGAGACCCCTGCTGCTCTGCAAGAATTGCCCCACACCATGGCCAGTAAACTGCCTCTGTGGCCCCCTGCGACAGGCCCCCTGCGACAGGCCCCCCTCAAGGGGCTGTCGATGGGGGTCGCTGACTCCCCCTCTCCTCCCCAGCTGCTCTCCGTGTCCCGGAGGCTGCTGGGGCGCCGGCTCTGGGGGTCCCTGCTGCGCGCCTCCTTCTACGGGCAGTTCGTGGCGGGGCAGACGCCCCCCGAGGTGGGGGTCACAGTGCAGCGCCTCCGTGCCCTGGGGCTGCGCCCCCTCCTGGCCGTGCCCATCGAGGAGGACGTGGGGCAGGACAAGGAAGGGTAGGGGCGGCCATGGGATTATTGGGGGGCATCATGGGAATCCAAGGGGGATTGGTTACGGGGAGTCCCAGGGGATGGGGTCTTGGGGGGGCCAGTGGGGATGGTCCCAGAGGGCGGGTTCCATGTTCCAGAGGTTGCGGGGGCCCAGCTCTCTCCCCCCTGCAGGGAGGGCTGGTCTGAGGGGAGCTGTGGGGTGGGGGTCCGTGTGGGGGCCCAGCTCTCTGTCCCTGCGGGGAGGGCTGGTCCGAGGGGAACCGGGGGGCTGTGGGGTGGGGGTCCGTGCGGGGGCCCAGCTCTCTCCCCCCTGCAGGGAGGGCTGGTCTGAGGGGAGCTGTGAGGTGGGGGTCCGTGTGGGGGCCCAGCTCTCTGTCCCTGCGGGGAGGGCTGGTACGAGGGGAACCGGGGGGCTGTGGGGTGGGGGTCCGTGTGGGGGCCCAGCTCTCTGTCCACGTGTGGAGGGCTGGTCCGAGGGGAGCCGGGGGGCTGTGGGGTGGGGGTCCGTGTAGGGGCCCAGCTCTCTGTTCCTGCGGGGAGGGCTGGTCCGAGGGGAGCCGGGGGGCTGTGGGGTGGGGGTCTGTGCGGGGGCCCAGCTCTCTGTTCCCGCGGGGAGGGCTGGTCCGAGGGGAGCCGGGGGCCTGTGGGGTGGGGGTCCGTGCGGGGGCCCAGCTCTCTGTCCCTGCGCGGAGGGCTGGTCCGAGGGGAGCCGGGGGGCTGTGGGGTCCATGCGGTGGCCCAGCTCTCTGTCCCTGCAGGGAGGGCTGGTCCGAGGGGAGCCGGGGGGCTGTGGGGTGGGGGTCCGTGCGGGGGCCCAGCTCTCTGTTCCCGCGGGGAGGGCTGGTCCGAGGGGAGCCGGGGGGCTGTGGGGTGGGGGGTCCGTGCGGGGTCCCAGCTCTCTGTTCCCGCGGGGAGGGCTGGTCCGAGGGGAGCCGGGGGCCTGTGGGGTGGGGGTCCGTGCGGGGGCCCAGCTCTCTGTCCCTGCGCGGAGGGCTGGTCCGAGGGGAGCCGGGGGGCTGTGGGGTCCATGCGGTGGCCCAGCTCTCTGTCCCCGCAGGGAGGGCTGGTCCGAGGGGAGCCGGGGGGCTGTGGGGTGGGGGTCCGTGCGGGGGCCCAGCTCTCTATTCCCGCGGGGAGGGCTGGTCCGAGGGGAGCCGGGGGGCTGTGGGGTGGGGGTCTGTGCGGGGACCCAGCTCTCTGTCCCTGCGGGGAGGGCTGGTCCGAGGGGAGACGGGGGCTGTGGGGTGGGGGTCCGTGCGGGGGTCCAGCTCTCTGTCCCCGTAGGGAGGGCTGGTACGAGGGGAACCGGGGGGCCGTGCTCGGCTGCGTGGGGCTCTCGGCCCAGGGGGGACCCCAGCCCATGATGCAGCTGAAGGTGACGGCCCTGATGAGCGCCTGGCTCTGTGTGAGTACCGGGGGGGGCTCCCGACGCCCCCTTTTGTCGGGAGATTTGGGAGCAAAAGAGGCAGGAAGCTTGGGACTCTGCTCCATGCCAATGGGGGCTTGAGGGGCTGGGTCCCGGACGCCTGGGTCCCCTCATTGCTGCCCATGCCAATCTGCTTGCAGGCTGGGGTGGGGGGCGGAGAGCCCACTGACTAGGGGGAGGGAGGGGAGCAGGAAGCGGGATGGGGCTGAGGGAGTGCTGGGGGCAGGAAGCGAAGGGGTGTGGGGGTAGGGGGCAGGATGGGGGTGCCCCTGACTCCCCCCCGTTTCCCCCCCAGAGGACGGTGTCGCTGCAGCTGGAGGAGCCGGGGAGGAGGTCGGAGCTGAGCACGGACAGGCTTGCGGCCGTGATGGGTGGAGAGGTCAGTGGTGTCCCCTCGCCCCCAGTCCTGCCCCTAGGGCGGCCCCATCACTGAGACATGGGGGGCTGGCTCTGTCCCGGCCTTTAGCCAGGCCCTGAGTGTGACGCCAGGGCCCCTGCCCCACCCTGCTCCCCCCACTCTTTAGCCCCAGCCAGGATCTCTCCCCCCGCAAGGTCTCGGGGCCAGCCGGGACCACGCAGCATCTGCCAGTCCCAGGGGCGCTGGGGCCAGGCCGGAGGGGCTCAGCTTACCCCTCTGAGCCCCCCATCGGGGGCCCGCCCTGCCCCACCCCCAGGTGACCCTGTGCAGACGCGGGTGCGGATTCCTTAGAGCTGGACCAACCCTCCCCCTAACGCTGCCCCCAGGAGGCGAACTTCTCCGGCCTGAGCCCCGCCGAGAACCGGCACCTCCAGGCCTCCCTGCTGCGGCTGGACGGGGTCACCCAGGTCAGAGCTGGGGCCGCACCCAGGAGTTGGGGGGTGCAACGGGTGGGGTCTGTCACTTGGTGGGTCTCAACATGTCGGGCCAATGGAGGTCCTGGGGGTCGGACGGGGTCAGGCTGTCTCCCCCAGCGGACGGTGGAGGCAGGCGGGTGCCAGAGGTACTAGGGGTCTGACTGTGTCTCTCCCCAGCGGGCGGTGGAGGCGGGTACCGGGGGTCTGACTGTGTCTCTCCCCAGCGGGCGGCTGAGGCGGGTACCAGGGGGTCTGACGGTGTCTCCCCCAGTGGGCGGGTGCCAGGGGTCTGACGGTGTCTCTCCCCAGCGGGCGGTGGAGGCGGGTACCGGGGGTCTGACGGTGTCTCTCCCCAGCGGGCGGTGGAGGCGGGTACCGGGGGTCTCACGGTGTCTCTCCCCAGCGGGCGGCGGAGGCGGGTACCGGGGATCTGACTGTGTCTCTCCCCAGCGGGTGGCGGAGGCGGGTACCGGGGGTCTGACGGTGTCTCTCCCCAGCGGGCGGTGGAGGCGGGAACCAGGGGTACCGGGGGTCTGATGGTGTCTCTCCCCAGCGGGCGGTGGAGGCGGGTACCGGGGGTCTGACGGTGTCTCTCCCCAGCGGGCACCGGGGGTCTGACGGTGTCTCTCCCCAGCGGGCGGTGGAGGCGGGTACCGGGGGTACCGGGGGTCTGACGGTGTCTCTCCCCAGCGGGTACCGGGGATCTGACGGTGTCTCTCCCCAGCGGGCACCAGGGGTACCGGGGGTCTGACGGTGTCTCTCCCCAGCGGGCGGTGGAGGCAGGTACCGGGGGTACCAGGGGTCTGACTGTGTCTCTCCCCAGCGGGTGGCGGAGGCAGGTACCGGGGGTCTGACGGTGTCTCTCCCCAGCGGGCGGTGGAGGCAGGTACCGGGGGTACCAGGGGTCTGACTGTGTCTCTCCCCAGCGGGCGGCGGAGGCGGGTACCGGGGCTCTGATGGTGTCTCTCCCCAGCGGGTGGCGGAGGCGGGTACCGGGGGGTCTGACGGTGTCTCTCCCCAGCGGGCGGTGGAAGCGGGTGTGCGGGTGCTGGTGGATGCCGAGTACACCTACGTGAACCCCGCGCTGACGCTTGTCACCCTGGCGCTGATGGGGCGTTGGAATCGCACCCAGCCCTGGGTGTGGAACACCTACCAGTGTTACCTGCAGGTACCCCCCACCCCGGCCTGCACCCCCGGGCCAGCCTCCCCCACGGCCCCCGGCCTGGACCCCACGGCCGGCCTCCCCCCAAGCCCCGCCCTGAGCCCGGCGCTGCTCTCTCACAGGACTGCCTGGCGCGGCTCGGTGCGGACGCGGCGCTGGCCGAGCGTCGGGGCTTCTGTTTCGGGGTGAAGCTGGTGCGTGGTGCCTACTTGGAGCAGGAGCGGCGGCTGGCGCGGGAGCGGGGATACCCTGACCCCCTGCACCCCACCTGGGAGGCCACCAACCACAGGTGAGTGGGAGAGGGGGTTGGACACCTGGCTCCCCCCGGCCTCTGCCACCTTGATCCCAACAGGAAGCTGGGGGGCCTGTGGTGACCCCATGGTTTGCACGCATGTGTGGTGGGGTGCAGGACACCTGGGTCTCATGCTGAACGGGTGGAGCAATGATCCGGGGGGGGCAAGGTTGAGGGTGCAGGACGCCCGGGCCCATGCTGGCGCTGGGCGAGCTTGGGGCGCGGGAGGCCCGGGGTCTGGGCTGGGCGAGCTTGGGGCGCGGGGGTCCCGGGCCCGGGCTGGGCGAGCTTGGGGCGCGGGGGGCCCGGGCCCGGGCTGGCGCTGGGCGAGCTTGGGGCGCGGGGGGCCCGGGCCCACGCTGGCGCTGGGCGAGCTTGGGGCGCGGGGGGCCCGGGCCCGGGCTGGCGCTGGGCGAGCTTGGGGCGCGGGGGGCCCGGGCCCACGCTGGCGCTGGGCGAGCTTGGGGCGCGGGGGGGCCCGGGCCCACGCTGGCGCTGGGCGAGCTTGGGGCGCGGGGGGGCCCGGGCCCACGCTGGCGCTGGGCGAGCTTGGGGCGCGGGAGGCCCGGGGCCCGGGCCCACGCTGGGCGAGCTTGGGGCGCGGGACGCCTGGGTCCCAGGCCCACGCTGGGCGAGCTTGGGGCGCGGGACGCCTGGGTCCCAGGCCCACGCTGGTGCTCTGTATTGCAGCTACGAGCGCTGCCTGGACCTGCTGCTGGAGCTGGTGGCTCGGGACGGGCAGCGGTGCCAGCTAATTGTGGCCAGCCACAACGAGGCCTCTGTGAGCCACACCGTCCGCAGGTCGGTGGGGTGGGGTGGGGGGCAGGCCCTCCAGCGGGCACGGCTCCCTCCTGCCCGGCGTGGAAGCGGGGGGTGGGGGGGGTGAGGGCAAAGGACGGGAAGGGGGTCAGAGGCCTAATCCGGGTCCCGTTACAGGATGGAGGAGCTGGGCATTGCCAAGGACGGAGGGGCCGTCTGCTTCGGGCAGCTGCTGGGCATGTGTGACCACGTCTCCCTGGCCTTGGGTACATGCCCCCCCGCGGCCCCCTCACAGCACGTGCCCCCCCCCACAGAGCCCCCCTGCTGCCCCCCCTCAGAGCGTGCAACACCCCCCGCTGTTCCCCCCAGCGTGCGGCGCCCCCCCCCGCTGTCCCCCCCCCACAGCGCGCGGCGCCCCCCCGCTGCCCCCCCCTCACAGCGCGCGGCAACCCCCCCAGCATGCGGCGCCCCCTGCTGACCGTCTCTCTCCTGCAGGCCAGGCTGGGTACGCCATCTACAAGTCGATCCCCTACGGGGCGGTGGAGGACGTGCTGCCGTACCTGGTGCGCCGGGCCCAGGAGAACCAGAGCGTGCTGCAGGGCACCCGCAAAGAGCGGGACCTCCTCCGCCAGGAGCTCTGGAGGCGCCTGCAGCGCCGCCCCTGAGGAACCCCGGCGTCCGAGAGAACCGCTGCCCCCCAGAACCCGTCCTGCTCTTTCCCCCAGAGACTGTGGGAGTGGGGGCCTTGGCCTGAGTCAGTCAGCCTGTCGCCTCCCACCCTGCCCTGAGGGATTCTGGGAGGGGGGAATTGGGGCCTGACTTACCCAGCTAGGCTCAGGGAGGGCGGGGGGGTGGTACGGGACACTCCTGTCCATAGCCCCCACCCCCTACTCCCAGCAACCCCCTGGAAGTGGGAACCCCCAATGATTCTGCCACTGCCTGCCCAATAAAAGCAAATCATCTCACCTCCTGGTTTCAGAGGAGCAGCCGTGTTCGTCTGTATCCGCAAAAAGAACAGGAGGACTTGTGGCACCTTAGAGACTAACACATTTATTTGAGCATGAGCTCACCTGAGCTACAGCTCACTTCATCGGATGCTCACTGTGGAAAATACAGTGGGGAGATTTATATACATAGAGAACATGAAACAATGGGTGTTACCACTACAAAAGGTTTTCTCTCTCCCCACCCCACTCTCCTGCTGGTAATAGCTTATGTAAAGCGTAGGATACAATGTGTATGATAATCAAGGTGGGCCATTTCCAGCACAAATCCAGGGTTTAACAAGAACGTCTGAGGAAGGGGGGGGGGGGTTAGGAAAACAAGGGGAAATAGGTTACCTTGCATAATGGCTTAGCCACTCCCAGTCTCTATTCAAGCCTAAGTTAATTGTATCCAATTTGCAAATGAATTCCAATTCAGCAGTTTCTCGCTGGAGTCTGGATTTGAAGTTTTTCTGTTGTAATATCGCAACTTTCATGTCTGTAATCACGTGACCAGAGAGATTGAAGTGTTCTCCGACTGGTTTATGAATGTTATAATTCTTGACATCTGATTTGTGTCCATTTATTCTTTTGCATAGAGACTGTCCGGTTTGGCCGATGTACATGGCAGAGGGGCATTGCTGGCACAGATCACGTTGGTGGATGCGCAGGGGAACGAGCCTCTGATCGTGTGGCTGATGTGATTAGGCCCTGTGATGGTGTCCCCTGAATAGATATGTGGGCACAGTTGGCAATGGGCTTTGTTGCAAGGATAGGTTCCTGGGTCAGTGGTTCTGTTGTGTGGTATGTGGTTGCTGGTGAGTATTTGCTTCAGGTTGGGGGGCTGTCTGTAGGCAAGGACTGGCCTGTCTCCCAAGATCTGTGAGAGTGATGGGTCGTCCTTCAGGATAGGTTGTAGATCTTTGATGATGCGCTGGAGGGGTTTTAGTTGGGGGCTGAAGGTGACGGCTAGTGGCATTCTGTTATTTTCTTTGTTGGGCCTGTCCTGTAGTAGGTGACTTCTGGGAACTCTTCTGGCTCTATCAATCTGTTTCTTCACTTCCGCAGGTGGGTATTGTAGTGTTTCCCCCTTCCAAAGCCGTGTTTATTGACTGAACGGGGGCCCAGTGGGGTGGGGCTGGGTAGTGATGCCGAGCTCAGCTCCAGCCCCGTGAAGGGGGAAACCGTATCAGCCCGTCAGGAAGTGAACCCAGGCATCCTGGCTCCCAGCACTCCCTGCTCTAGTCCCTCTGTCCGCCCCGAGCTGCAGGGGGCTGCTAGGCACTGCTGGGCCCAGGTGTCACGGAGGCCCTGGGCGATGCTCTGGAACTGCTCCCTCCGGAGCCGGGCAGGACTCTGGGGCAGTCTCCTCTCGGGGAGCAGCCTGTCTGCAGGACACACAGCTCACCCGGCTCCACCTTCCTGTGTCTGACCTCGGAGCATTCAGCCTCCTCTGCCCCTCCGGGCGCTTCCCACAGTGAGTCCGCTCAAGCGGGATCCTAGGGGGGCCAGAGGGTCCTGCCCCTCAACTCCGCAGTCAGACATGACTCTCCGCCAGCCGGGGAAACAGGAGGTTTATTAGACAACAGGAACATGGTCTAACACAGAGCTTGCAGGTGCAGAGAACAGGACCCCTCAGCTGGATCCATTTTGGGGGGCAGTGAGCCAGACAACCACGTCTGCACTTCACTCCATGTCCCAGCCAGCCCCAAACTGAAACTCCCTCCAGCCCCCCCTCCTCTGGGCTTTGTCCCTTTCCGGGGCCAGAAGGTCACCGGATTCCTTTGTTCTCCAACCCTTTAGCTCTCACCTTGCAGGAGGGAAGTGGCCAGGCCATCAGTGGCCAGGAGACAGAGTGTCGGCCATTTATGGACCCTGGCCCTTTGCAACAATCACACCCCCTGCCTTACCCCACCCCCTAGAGACTTACGAACTGCCTAGGAGAAACTGAGGCACCTGTACAATATTCAGAGGAAACATTAAGAACAGTCCCACTTCGTCACACCAGGGCTTGGTGTGGGGCAGAGCTCAGTGACCCGACTAGTGCGTTGCGAGACGTTTGCTAGGTGGGGTGGCTCCTGGAGGGTGTCTGGTGTGTCCCCCATCCTCATGCAGGTGGGGACGGTGCCCTCCAACAGGGCCTCTTCCCAGGCTGGATCTGCCTCCCTTGGGGGGTGGGGTTCCCAGTGCTTCTGCCTCTGTCAGAGCAACACAGACTGTCATGGCCCTGCCTTCCCCTGCTCAGTGTGACAGCTGGGGCCGTTCTCCAGGGGGCGCCAGCTCCCACCCAGCCCCAGGGGGGACAGGCTGGCTCAGGGGACGGGGCATGGGAGCCGGGGCCGTTATCCGGCCCCAGGGGGGACAGGCTGGCTCAGGGGACGGGGCATGGGAGCCGGGGCCGTTATCCGGCCCCAGGGGGGACAGGCCGGCTCAGGGGACGGGGCATGGGAGCCGGGGCCGTTATCCGGCCCCAGGGGGGACAGGCCGGCTCAGGGGACGGGGCATGGGAGCCAGGGCCGTTCCCCTCCAGGGGGCGCCAGCTCCCACCCAGCCCCAGGGGGGACAGGCTGGCTCAGGGGACGGGGCATGGGAGCCGGGGCCGTTATCCGGCCCCAGGGGGGGACAGTGGCTCAGGGGACGGGGCATGGGAGCCGGGGCCGTTATCCGGCCCCAGGGGGGGACAGGCTGGCTCAGGGGATGGGGCATGGGAGCCGGGGCCGTTATCCGGCCCCGGGGGGGACAGGCTGGCTCAGGGGACGGGGCATGGGAGCCGGGGCCGTTATCCGGCCCCAGGGGGGGACAGGCTGGCTCAGGGGACGGGGCATGGGAGCCGGGGCCGTTATCCGGCCCCGGGGGGGACAGGCTGGCTCAGGGGACGGGGCATGGGAGCCGGGGCCGTTATCCGGCCCCGGGGGGGGACAGGCTGGCTCAGGGGACGGGGCATGGGAGCCGGGGCCGTTATCCGGCCCCGGGGGGGGACAGGCTGGCTCAGGGGACGGGGCATGGGAGCCGGGGCCGTTATCCGGCCCCGGGGGGGACAGGCTGGCTCAGGGGACGGGGCATGGGAGCCGGGGCCGTTATCCGGCCCCGGGGGGGACAGGCTGGCTCAGGGGACGGGGCATGGGAGCCGGGGCTGTTATCCGGCCCCGGGGGGGACAGGCTGGCTCAGGGGACGGGGCATGGGACCCAGGGCCGTTCCCCTCCAGGGGGCGCCAGCTCCCTTTTGGCCATGGGGCAGGGGACTGGCTGGCTCAGGGCCGGGGGGAGTGAAATATGGCCCCATCTCAGTACCTCTCCCCTGCGCACTATCTCACCTTCCTCCTCTGCTGCCGAACCTGCAGGAAGGAAAGACAAGGCCTGTGGGTGGGTGAGGCCCCCAGAGTGCCGCAGGAGTGAGTCAGGAGTTGGGGGGCTCTTACCCAGAGTGCTCCGCTCACCAGCACTACCACCGCCAAGCCAATGCCAACACCAACGCCAACGCCGGACCAGCCCTTCCATGCCGGCTGCGGCTCTGGGGAGACAAAACCATGGCCAAGTCACTGGCAGGGTCTGGCCCAGCAGGCGAGGCTCCCTCAGCCCCCTCCTGCCCCCCCAGATTCCTGGGTCCTCACCTTCCAGGCCAAGCATCCCGGTGCGGTTCTGCTGGTGGAAGGTGGTGTTGACGATGCAGGTGTAGCTGGCGGTGGGGGAGCAGGGCACGTCAGCCGTGTGGGCGGCGCTATACAGCCCCTGGGGGTCCTTGGCCGCCAGTGTCCTGGCCCCATAGTCCCTGCCAGTGCTGTCGCGGATGGTGACTGTGGCCAGGGGGTAGCCGCCCTCTGCGAGGCATGTCAGTGTCACGTTCTGCAGGGAGGGGGAGCAGGGCTTGGGCTGGAGCCAGGATAGACGATAGGGACCTGTGGGTAAGAGCCACGTGAAAAGGATGGGGTCTACATGAGCTGTTCCCACTCAAGAGAGATCTTGGTGTCATTGTGGAGAGTTCTCTGAAAACACCCACGCAATGTGCAGCTGCAGTCAAAAAAAAGCGAACTATATTAGGAACCATTAGGAAAGGGAGAGATAATAAGATCGAAAATATCATATTGCCTCCATATAAATCCCTGGTATGCCCACCTCTTGAACACTGGGTGCAGCTCTGGGCACCCCAACTCAAAACAGATACATTGGAATTGGAAAAGGTATAGAAAAGGGCAACAACAATGATTAGGGGCATGGAACAGCTGCTGTATGAGGAGAGATTAGTAAGACTGGGGCTGTCCAGCTTGGAAAAGAGAGAGAGGGCTATAAAATCATGGCTGGTGTGGAGAAAGTTAGTTTTATTTATTCCTCGTAACACAAGAACTCGGGGTCACCCAACGACATTAATCGGCAGCAGGTTTAACACAAACACAAGGAAGCATTTCTTCACCCAACGCCCGGACAGCCTGGGGAACTCTGTGCTAGGGGATGTTGTGAGGGCCAAAACTATAACGGGGTTCAACAAAGAGCTAGCTAAGTTCCTGGAGGAGGGGTCCATCACTGGCTATTAGCCAGGCTGGGGAGGGACGCAGCCCCCTGCTCTGAGTGTGCCTAGCCTCTGAGTGCTGGAAGCCAGGACGGGAGTGGACGACAGGGATGGACCCACGCTAATTGCCCGTTCTGTTCATTTCTCTGAAGCGCCTGTCACAGAGGATATGGGGCTAGATGGACCATTGGTCTGACCTGTGCACTGTATTAAAGACAGATGCTACCCAGTCGCAGGGCTGGATAAGAACCCCCTGTGCTCCATTTCCCACTCCTGTGAGCCAGCCTGTCCCCCGACATGGGGCCAGATCAGAGCCGGCACCCCTGAGGGGGGACAGACCCCATATGCCATTCCCCACCCGTGGAGGGGAAAGGCCCTGTGTCCCATTTACCTGTGAGCCGAAGCTCCGTCTCCCTTATGCCCATGCCGCGGTTGCTCTTTACCCGGCACCGGTACCTGCCCTCGTCAGCCAGCGTCACGTTGTGTAGCCGGAGGGCCCCGTCCCCACGCCTGGGCTGCCCAGCTGGGACAGTGGCACGGCCCTGATAGGCCGGGTCGTCATATGAGACCAGGTGTTCCCCTTGGTAGTAGGTGTAGACGTTCCTCTCGCTGTCCAGCCCCAGCCGGGTCCAGTACAGGATCAGGTCCGCCACAGGCGGGTAGGTGCAGTTCAGCACCGCCGTGCCCCCCAGCACAGCCTCCGAGGTCGCGGGCAGCTCCACAGGCAGCTTGTCTGCAATGAGAGAGGGGGTGAGCGGGGGGCTGCGTCCGGGGGTCCCCATGGCTGGGCGAGCTGTACGTACCTGACCCCAGCCCCCGCAGGGAGCCGAGCTGGGTGAGGAGCAGGAGAGCAACGGTAGAGCCTGTGGGGGGAGAGGAGAGCGGTGAGCCTAACCCAGTACCAGCCCCATTCCCACCCTGTCCCCCAGCTCCCTGCCCTGCAGCTGGATCCGAGCTAGCGCCCCCGGGAGGGGAAAGGCCCCGTGTCCCACCCCCAACTCACTCATGGGGCAGCCGGTGCTCTCTCATCAGCACTGGGGCCACGTCCCTGCGGCCGCACCCCGAACCTCTGTGCTGTCGCTGATCCCGTTCCCAGCTGGGCTCAGGCGAAGGGAAAGCAAAAGTGGCCCCGGCAGCCCAGTTCCCTCCCTCTCTTCAGTCTTGATGACCCCAGGCTGAGCAGCCACTTTCATTTTCCCCTGTGGGAGGCTGCTGCGTTGGGTCCCTTTGGCTCTGCCCGGCTGTCCCATCCTGACCCAGCCCCGCTGCTGACTGCGAGCTGTGGGGGAGTGAGGGAGAGCTGCGCAGGGGACTCTGGGAGCTGGGGGGTGGCCCCGTCCCATGCGGGCGTGGCTGGCGCACCCCTGCTCTCTGGGCCTGGTGCCAAGTCCTCTCTGCTCTTGAGTGTTTGGCAGCAGCAAGTCCGCGAAGCCCTCGCTGGCGCCAGTGCTGGCCCCGTGGCCGGGGGAGCCTGGATTTCAACACCCGATCCCTGTACGTTGCCATCTCGCTCTGTCCCCCGGTCGGTGGCACCCACCCAGGCCAATGCCTCTGTGCCTGACCGATGTCTGGCTTTCCCCTGGGGCTCCTTTCCCAGCCAGCCCGGCGCTCCCAGCCTGGATAAAGCCCCTCGGGCCCTGGCAGCTGTGACATGAGCCGCTCCAGGAGCGAACCCACTGCCAAGCCCCAGTAATCCGGCAGGGAGCAGGTTGTCCCCCCGCCTGCTTCTCTAGGGTGTGACTCCGCCCCACCAAGCTAGTGCTGCCAGGCTGCCGTCTGGGCAGCCAGGGCTGGCCCCCCCTGAAGCCCACGACTTGGGGGGTCTGGCTGCACAGCATGGCCCTGGCAGCAGGGGCGAGCTCGGGGCCAGGCAGGCGTGTGCTGGCAGTGAGGGTGTGCACGGCTTGGCCCGCTAGGGGATACCGGGGTTGTGCCATGCCCCCACATGTCACAGGGCTGGCGCGAGTGGCCCCTGTGAGGATGTGAGGCAGCAGGAAGGGGGGAGTGTTGACCTGGGACTGTGCCCTGGGGAGGGGAGACCTGAGAGCCTGTCACCTGAGCCAGGAGGGGGAGGTAACACCTCTGCCCGGGAATGTGAACAGAGGCTGCAGGAGGGGGCCTGCTGGGGGGGTTTAGTTTCAGTTTGGGGCTGGGTGGAGGAACGCAGGGAACCCCAGGGCTGGGGTCTGAGCTCCCTGCTCCCCCAGAAGGACTTGACTGAGGGGTCCTGGGTGTACCCACAAGCTCTGTTGTGGACTGTGTTCCTGTGGTGCAATAAACCTTCCGTTTTACTGGCTGGCTGAGAGTCTCAGAGAATCCCAGGAAGAGGGGTGCAGGGCCTGGACTCCCCCACACTCCGTGACAGCCCCCCAGCCCCGCCCCCCAACCCGCTGCCACAGCCCTGAGCCCCTGCACTCCAACGCCCTCATCCCCAGCCCTGCCCCACCCCAGAGCCTTCACCCCCCCCACACCACAACTCTCTGCCCCAGCCCCGCCCCCAGATCCCCCCCACCCTGAGCCACCCCAGGGCCGTACTCCCCCACACACCCCAACACTCTACCCCTCCCACCCCAAACCCCTCACCCCCCTGTCACGGAGTCCCTGGGCGATGCTCTGGAACTGCTCCCCATGAAGCCAGTCAGGACTCTGGGGCAGTCGCCTTTCTGTGAGCAGCCTGTCTTCTGGACACACAGCTCACCCGGCTTCCACCTTCCTGGGTCTGACCTCGGAGCATTCAGCATCCTCTGCCCCTCCTTGTGCTTCCCACAGCGAGTCCGCCCAGGCGGGGTCCTGGGGAAGCCAGAGAGTCCTGCCCCCCAACTCCGCAGTCAGACAGGACTCTCAGCCAGCCAGTAAAACAGAAGGTTTATTAGACGACAGGAACATGGTCTAACACAGAGCTTGTAGGTGCAGAGAACAGGACCCCTCAGCTGGGTCCATTCTGGGGGGCAGTGAGCCAGACAACCACGTCTGCCCTTCACTCCCTGTCTCCAGCCAGCCCCAAACTGAAACTCCCTCCAGCCCCCCCTCCTCTGGGCTTTGTCCCTTTCCCAGGCCAGGAGGTCACCGGATTCCTTTGTTCTCCAACCCTTCAGCTCTCACCTTGCAGGGGGGAAGGGCCCAGGCCATCAGTGGCCAGGAAACAGGGTGTCGGCCATTCTCTGTGTCCAGACCCCTGCACACACCTGCCCTCTAGGGCTCTGCAACGATCATACACCCTTACCCCACCCCCTAGAGACTTAAGAACTGCCTAGGGGAAACTGAGGCACCCCCACAATGTTCAGAGGAAACATTAAGAACAGTCCCACTTCGTCACATCTCCGCCCCAACCCCGCTGTACCCCAGGGCCAGAACCCCCTGCACTCCAACCCTCTGCCCCAGCCCTGAGCCTCCCCCACCCCAAACCCCAGCCCCCACCCCCTGCACTCCAACCCTCTGCCACTGCCCTGAGCCCCACCATCCCCACCCCACAGCCCTCACCCCCCCACCCCTCTGACCCCAGCCCTGAGCCCCCACCCTCATGCCCAGCCCTGAGCCCCCCACTCCAACCCCCTCCGCCCCAACCCCGCTGTACCCCAGGGCCAGAACCCCCTGCACTCCAACCCTCTGCCCCAGCCCTGAGCCTCCCCCACCCCAAACCCCAGCCCCCACCCCCTGCACTCCAACCCTCTGCCACTGCCCTGAGCCCCACCATCCCCACCCCACAGCCCTCACCCCCCCCGACCCCAGCCCTGAGCCCCCCACTCCAACCCCACCCCACTGTACCCCAGGGCCAGACCCCCCTGCACTCCAACCCTCTGCCCCAGCCCTGAGCCTCCCCCACCCCAACCCCAGCCCCCACCCCCTGCACTCCAACCCTCTGCCACTGCCCTGAGCCCCACCCCCCCTCTGACCCCAGCCCTGAGCCCCCACCCTCATGCCCAGCCCTGAGCCCCCCACTCCAACCCCCTCCGCCCCAACCCCACTGTACCCCAGGGCCAGAACCCCCTGCACTCCAACCCTCTGCCCCAGCCCTGAGCCTCCCCCACCCCAAACCCCAGCCCCCACCCCCTGCACTCCAACCCTCTGCCACTGCCCTGAGCCCCACCATCCCCACCCCACAGCCCTCACCCCCCCACCCCTCTGACCCCAGCCCTGAGCCCCCCACTCCAACCCCCTCCGCCCCAACCCCGCTGTACCCCAGAGCCAGACCCCCCTGCACTCCAACCCTCTGCCCCAGCCCTGAGCCTCCCCCACCCCAAACACCAGCCCCCACCCCCTGCACTCCAACCCTCTGCCACTGCCGAGCCCCACCATCCCCACCCCACAGCCCTCACCCCCCCCGACCCCAGCCCTGAGCCCCCCACTCCAACCCCACCCCACTGTACCCCAGAGCCAGACCCCCCTGCACTCCAACCCTCTGCCCCAGCCCTGAGCCTCCCCCACCCCAACCCCAGCCCCCACCCCCTGCACTCCAACCCTCTGCCCCAGCCCTGAGCCTCCCCCACCCCAACCCCAGCCCCCACCCCCTGCACTCCAACCCTCTGCCCCAGCCCTGAGCCTCCCCCACCCCAAACCCCAGCCCCCACCCCCTGCACTCCAACCCTCTGCCACTGCCCTGAGCCTCCCCCACCCCAAACCCCAGCCCCCACCCCCTGCACTCCAACCCTCTGCCACTGCCCTGAGCCCCACCATCCCCACCCCACAGCCCTCACCCCTCTGACCCCAGCCCTGAGCCCCCACCCTCATGCCCAGCCCTGAGCCCCCCACTCCAACCCCCTCCGCCCCAACCCCGCTGTACCCCAGAGCCCTCACCGCCCCCTCTGCCCCACCCCGGGGCCGGACCCTCTGCCCCAGCCCTGACCCCAGAGCTCCCCCAGCCCCCGCCCACGTCGCCCTGCGGTCCCAGGCTCTCTGCCGGTCACAAGGCCGGCGCGGGGCGGCCCCGGGCCCACAATGACCCGCCCCCGGGAGCTGGCCCCATGGCGGGGCCGCGGGGTCCGGCCCCACATCCCTGAACCGTGCGCGGAGGGGGGGGGGGCGCCAACGGCTACAGCGCGAGCCCGGCCGCGGCCGCCTTTTGGCGCCTTTTTCCCGCTCCTCGCGCCGGGGCAGCCGTTGGGCCCCGCCCCCCGCGGCTCTCTCAGCCAATCACAGCGCGGGTGGCCCCTACCCTAGCCCTCGCCCCCTCCCGTTTCCCCCCGCCGCGCATGCGCAGTGACAGCGGCTCGGGCTTTCGCGGCCCCCCGACTTATTTCTTGGGGTCCTCCCTCAGTGCCCGCCCCAGGTGCTGCCTGCCCCCGGGGGGCCTTTCGCACCCTGTGGGGGAGGGAGTGGGCTGCAGCACGGGGGGCAGGGGCTGCCCTGGGGGGGCGGGGCGCAGTCACGCCAAGGGGGGCAAGACTTCGGTGGGCCCCAAAATGGCCGCCCACCCCACGGCCTCGCCCCAAAATGGCCGCCCACCCCACGGCATCGACCCACGGCATTGCTCCAAAATGGCCGCCCACCCCACGGCGGGGCGAGAGCTCCCCCCTCAGGAGGGCGGCCATGGGGCACGTGAAGTGATACGCTCCCCCCCTGCCGCCCGGGGTAGGGAAAACTTTGGCATGGGGGCGGTGGTCATGCCACAGGGGGGCGGGCGTTGGGGTGGCACCAATATGGCCGCCGGGCGTGAAAGGGGGCGAGTGGGCCACTGTGACGCCCCTTCCCCCCCACTCCGGGAGTTAGCTGGGTCACTCTGTCCCCGCCTGCCGTGGGGAGGCCCTTTAGCCCACAGGTCGGCTGGGGGGGACTGTGGTCAAGCCAAGGGTGGAGGAGAGTTTGGTTTGCTCCGCTATGGCCACCCAGCCCGGCATGGGGGGAGAGCGACCCCCGGGGCAGGGATTAATGGGTTGAGAGCACTGGGACCCTGCCTGGGGGGGGAAGCATGGTGTGTGGGGGGGTCATGCCAAGAGTGGGCAAGAGCTTAGTGTGTTCGGACGTGGCCGATCACCCTTCCGTGGGGGAGAGAGGGCAGGAGCACTGGCGGAAAGCCACCCACTGAGAGCACCGATCCTCAGCGTACCCCAAGGGGAACCCTGGGGTGTGTGAAACAGGCGGCACTGTCGGGTGACGCCCCTCCTCCCTTCAGTACAGCCAGCTCTGGTAACCTCCCCTCTGCCTCTCCCTCTTTCTAGAGCAATGCCGAAGCCCCCTGTGCTTCCGCCATGCTGCCCCACCAGCCTGGGCTCTGTCCCCGAGCCGGGCTCCCTGGCGGGGCAGTTACACCTGCACGCGACTGAGGGCAGGCTCAGGAAGGCCAAGAAGCTGCTGAAGAGAGGTAAAGCCCCTCAGTGAATCCACCCTGGCCCCGAGAGACCATGGGCCCAGTGTGTAGTGCTCTGTGGGTGATCTTTGTGCCTGCCTCCTTAGGGGTGGACGTGGATGGCCAAAACACAGCTGGACAGACAGGCCTCTTCGTTGCCGCACTGCTGGGACACACTGTGGTCGCCCGGCTCTTCCTCCGGTTCAGAGCAGATCCCAACCAGTGAGTGGCCCTCATGGTGGAGCCAGTGACCTGGGAGAGGAAAGTTCCCACATCCCATTCCCCTCCCTCTGAGCCAACCAGCCCCCTACCTGGGGCCAGATCGGAGCTGGCACCCTGGAAAGGCTCTGGATCCCATTCTCCCAAGCCAGACTGGGAAAATCTTCCCTTGTTGCCCCATGGTCTCGGCTGTGCCTCCCATTCTCATCCTAACACCTGTCCTGTGCACTTCCTTCCCCAGCCGGTGTTATGATGGCAGCACCCCCGTCCATGCTGCCGCCTTCTCCTGCCAGCGGCTCCTCTTCGCCCAAGTCCTGGAGGCGGGAGGTGACCTGAGACTCCATGATCAGCAGGGCAGGACCCCCCAGGACTGGGCCGAACAAGCTGGGAGTGACCAGAATGCCGAGGTACCTGTGCGATTGAGGTGGGAGGGTCTCCAATGCTTAATTTGTAATGAAAGAGGTACCTGGGCTCAAGCAATTTTTGTATATTCACAACTGATGCAGGAAGCCCACAGGCGCCGGGGGCTCTGAACTGCCAGGACTGGAGGCGCCGGAGGCTCTGAACCGCCAGGACCGGAGGCGCCGGTGCTCAGCCCTGGCAAGACATGGCACAAATTAAGCACTGGGGGCCTCTGTATGGGATAAGGAGCTTAGCCTGAATCGTCTCCCTGTTGTCCCCTCCCCCAGGTGCTGGCATTCATTCAGCAGTGCCGTGCCCGAATGGTGGGGCTGACTCAGCACGGGGAGCAGGGAGCCACGCAGACGCTTTCCAGCAGAGTAGGGGGCTCGCCACGCAGCCTGCGTTCCTCCTTCTCCTCCTTGTCCTCGCTGCTCTCTGCCTCCTTCTGGTAAGACCCCTCCCCACAGAGCTGGGGTTCCGACCCTGCAGCAGCTCCCAGCATGCATTGCTCCATCTTGATCCCAGCAGCCATCTTGATGTGAGTGGATGGGAGGTAGCGCATGAGGTTACCATCCCCAGCATGCACTGCTCTGATGAGACTATATGTCCGGCATGTGATGCTCTACCTTGACATGAGTGGATAGGGAGCGTCTTGGTTGCTGGGCTAAAGATGGAGTGTCGCATGCGGGGAACTATAGCACAGAGCCACGCCCTGTCCACTCCCATGGAGATGGAGCATTGCATGATGGGACCTGCACTCTCACAGGCCACACTCCTGTCTGATCATGTCACAGGGATGCATTGCATTCTCGGGGAGCGGGAACCCTATTTTTATTGAGTGGCATGAAACAGCCTCAAGAGTGGATGGATCACTACAAAAACTAATTTTCCCCTGCTGATACCCAGACCTTCTTGTTAACTGTTTGAAATGGGCCACCTTCATTACATGGGCCTCATTAGCATCACAAAAGTGACTTCCATCCGTTCTTGTCAACTGTTGAGACTAGCCCACTTCCACCTTAATTGAATTGGCTCGTTAGTACTGAACCCCCACTTGGTAAGGCAACTCCCTCGAGCAGATCGAGGGACGTGATCGTTCCCCTCTATTCGACATTGGTGAGGCCTCATCTGGAGTACTGTGTCCAGTTTTGGGCCCCACACTTCAAGAAGGATGTGGATAAATTGGAGAGAGTCCAGCGAAGGGCAACAAAAATGATTAGGGGACTGGAACACATGACTTATGAGGAGAGGCTGAGGGAGCTGGGATTGTTTAGCCTGCAGAAGAGAAGAATGAGGGGGGATTTGATAGCTGCTTTCAACTACCTGAAAGGGGGTTCCAAAGAGGATGGCTCTAGACTGTTCTCAATGGTAGCAGATGACAGAACGAGGAGTAATGGTCTCAAGTTGCAGTGGGGGAGGTTTAGATTGGATATTAGGAAAAACTTTTTCACTAGGAGGGTGGTGAAACACTGGAATGCGTTACCTAGGGAGGTGGTAGAATCTCCTTCCTTAGAGGTTTTTAAGGTCAGGCTTGACAAAGCCCTGGCTGGGATGATTTAACTGGGAATTGGTCCTGCTTTGAGCAGGGGGTTGGACTAGATGACCTTCTGGGGTCCCTTCCAACCCTGATATTCTATGATTCCCATCTTTTCATATGCTGTGGATTTATACCTCCCTGCTGTATGTTCCACTCCATGCATCCGATGAAGTGGGTTTTAGCCCACGAAAGCTTATGCCCAAATAAATGTGTTAGTCTCTAAGGTGCCACAAGGACTCCTCGTTTTTGCTGATACAGACTAACACGGCTACCCCTCTGAAACCAGCCTCAAGAGGGCAGCACAGGGGTGGGGGCTGGTTATAACATGTAGTGTCTGTCTCTGAGACCCCATGTGACTCCAGGCCCTGCTATTTAGAGATGCTCCCCTCCTCTCTCCGCCACAGTGAAGTGCCAAAATGGGGTGGGGAGGGCAGGGCAGGGGGTTAGTGGGTAAAAGTTTAACTTTCAGCCTGCCCCACAGGTTTCTGGACAGCTCTGGGACAGGTTGGAGCGGCAGGGGACCTGTGGTGGGGTTTGGCCAGGTAAGCAGGGGGATGGTTTCAGGTAAACAGGGGTCTCTGTTTGGATCGGTGGAGGGGGCATTCCCTGGTAGCAGGGGTCCCTGAAGGGACCGGGGGATGCGGCGTTCCCAGGTAGGCGGGGTCTTTGAATGGCTGGTGTGGGGGCAGTGTGATGCTCAAAGGTTTAGGGCTTGGTTGGTATGGCCGGATGGGGGGTAACCCGATCTCCATGGGGAGTACTCCCATCTGATCACCCTTGTGTACCCCCCACACAGCTGTGCCCCAGTGGCCCCCTGCGCCCCAGTTTTGCCTCTGTCACCCCCATCGCAGACCCGGACGAGCTGCTGCGGGCCCAGGCCGAGCCAGACCGGAGCTATGAGAATGGGCCCTACACGCTCATGAGCAAGTAAGAGTGGGGGAATGGGGTGTGTGGGAGGGTGATCCCTGATGTTGACCCCACCTTTCTACCACCAGCTGCCTGTGGAAGGGACAGTTCGTCACTGTGCGAGGGCTGAAACCAGAGCCCCCCGGCAGCAGGCCCCACGGCCCCATGGACTTGCTGGTGGCAGAGCAACAGCACTGCAGGTAGCACCCCCCCCCGAATCCCTCTGCCCCGGGCTGTCACGGCGTCCCCGGGCGATGCTCTGGAACTGCTCCCCACGAAGCCAGGCAGGACTCCGGGGCCATCTCCTCTCTGTGAGCATCCTGTCTGCAGGACACACAGCTCACCCGGCTTCCACCTTCCTGGGTCTGACCTCGGAGCATTCAGCCTCCTCTGCCCCTCCGTGCGCTTCCCACAGTGAGTCTGCCCAGGCGTTATCCTGGGGAAGCCAGGGGGTCCTGCCTCCCAACTCCGCAGTCAGACGTGACTCTCAGCCAGCCAGGAAAACAGAAGGTTTATTAGACGACAGGAACATGGTCTAACACAGAGCTTGCAGGTGCAGAGAACAGGACCCCTCAGCTGGGTCCATTTTGGGGAGGGGGCAGTGAGCCAGACATCCCCGTCTGCCCTTCACTCCTTGTCCCCAGCCAGCCCCAAACTGAAACTCCCCCCAGCCCCTCCTCCTCTGGGCTTTGTCCCTGTCCTGGGCCAGGAGGTCACCGGATTCCTTTGTTCTCCAACCCTTTAGCTCTCACCTTGCAGGGGGGAAGGGCCCAGGCCATCAGTGGCCAGGAAACAGGGTGTCGGCCATTCTCTGTGTCCAGACCCCTGCACACACCTGCCTTCTAGGGCTCTGCAATGATCATACACCCTTACCCCACCCCCTAGAGACTTAGGAAATGCCTAGGGGAAACTGAGGCACCCCCCACACTATTCAGAGGAAACATTAAGAACAGTCCCGCTTCTTCACACGGGCATCCCGGTCCTGGGGGACCCTTCCCCTCCGAATCCCTCTGCCCTGTGGACCCCCCTCCCCCCATTAGCGATTGCTGCCCCGTCCCCATGGAGAGCCCCTCCTGTTAGCGGGAGCGGCTGTATGGCTGGTACAACCCCCCTTTTCCCCGTGGGGGGCCCTGCACTGGGCTACACTCCAAGAAGCTGCCCTCTCCCTTGTAGCCGTCTGCACCACCCCCAGCTGCTGCTGCTCCTGGCTGTGAGCCCTTCCCTGGACTTGCGTGAGGTGCGTCTGGTGTTCGAGAGGGTGGAGATGGGCTCCCTCTACTGGGCCCTGCACCAAGAGGTGAGCGGGCCTGGGGCCAGGGTGAGGGGCTCCCTCTACTGGGCCCTGAGCCAGGAGGGGAGCCGGCCTGGGGCCAGGGTGAGGGGCTCGGTCTACTGGGCCCTGAGCCAGAAGGGGAGCTGGCCTGGGGCAAGGTGAGATGCTGTCTGCATTAGGAGGGGAGCCAGCCTGGTGCCAGTGTGACGGGCTGTTTGTGCAAGGAGATGGGATGGGAACATGGGGGGGCAAGGGGCTCCCCACTCATGCTGTGTCTCCTGCTGCAGGCACCCTGCCCCCCTGCACCCCCCTCCTGCCTGGCTGCCTTGCGCCTGCTGCTGCAGCTGTGTGAGGCGCTGCTGTTCCTGCATGGGCAGGGGTATGTGCATCGTGCTCTCACCTCTCACGCCGTCCAGCTGGTGCGCCCCGGCCTGGCCAAACTCGGCAGCCTGGAGTACATGCAGCCACGGTGAGTCCTGTCAGGATGAGGCCTGGGGGACCCTCGGAGAACCCCGCCCTGATGTCTCTCTCTCTTGGTTTTCAGGGCTGAGACTGGGCCTCGGGACCCCGCACCACCCCCCGATCTCTATAACTGGCTGCCCCCAGAGGTGATCCGTGACCGCCCAGCCTCCACGACCTCCGACCTATACAGTTTCTGTGCCGTCACCCAGGAGATCTTCACAGGTCAGCGCCTGGCTAGGTGGAGTGGGGCTGGACCCTCGCCATCAGTCTAACCCAGCCGCTCTGTGTTCCAGGCACCGGCCCCTGGGAGGTGATGGGCAGGGGAGTGGGGCCGGCCCCCCGGGACAGAGCTAACCCAGCTGCTCTATGTTCCAGGTGCCGTGCCCTGGTACGGGGCGGAGGGTGCGGCTGTGCGGCAGTGGGTGCAGGCAGGGCGGGCTCTGGCCCCTGATGCCTGTGTGCCCCCACCCTGCTATGAGGTGGTGAGGGCTGGACTGGCCTTCCGGGAGCGGGAACGCTGTGGCTCGCTGCCTGACATTCGCTACGTCCTGCGCAAGGCCCTGCAGGTAACAGGGCCCTGGGGGGATCCCTCACCCTGCTCCGCCCACCAGGATCTAACAGACCTGTCCATCCCCTTCCCAGAAGGCCACAGGGCGGCCAGGCGGCCCACTGTCCCTGTCTCCCAGGAGGCTGTGCGTATGGGCAGGAGAGGCTTGGACCCCCCTGGAGTGCCTCCCTGCAGCCCCTGCAGGTGAGAGCCATGGGGTGCGGGTGGGGTGGACAGGGTGTACTGACTCCAGGCCCTCACCCCCACCCTTCTGCTCCCCAGAACCACTCTACTATGAGGTAGGGGATGGCAGCCCAGAGCGGGCAGCAGCCGATGGCAACACAGACCGATGGGCTGAGGTAAGGGGGTGGGGTAGGAACCCGGGACAGCACCAGGTGCTGTTGGGGATCACAAGGGG
The DNA here is from genome assembly GCF_965140235.1 of Caretta caretta. NCBI lineage: Eukaryota > Metazoa > Chordata > Testudines > Cheloniidae > Caretta > Caretta caretta. Next base: position 462,373 of record NC_134211.1, on the reverse strand, counting down.
GTGGGGCAGGGATCAGCAGGTTAGGATGAATGGGGTGTGCGCAGGGTCCAGGGATGGGGATGAGAATGGCTGGGTGGAAATCACAGGGTGGGCTACAGCACCCAGCTACCAGGGGTTGGTAAGTGCAGGGCGAAAGGGATGGGCACAAGCACCAGGGGCAGAGTGGGGGAATGAGGGGGTAAAGTCCAAGGAACAAGGTAAAGAGGTGGGGGATGGGGCGGGATTCACTCCCGCACCCCAGCCCCTTTCTCAGCAATGCCCCCTGCTTCCCCCCCAGCCGGGCAGGGGCAGCCCAGTGCCCGGGCTGCAGGGCAAGAAGCAGCCCACCCCCCATGTGAGCCAGGCCAGGGAAGCCTCAGACAGCAGCTTGGAGGTGGACAGCAGCAGCCAGGAGGAGTCAAGGGGCTGGGAGAGTGGCAGCCCAGGCTCCAGCACCACGGTACGTGGGTCTGTGCCCCCCGCCCTGCTCACCCCAGCTCTCCTGGTATCTAACCCGTCTGTGTCTGCGTCTCTCCGGCCTGCACCTCCGGCATCTCGCCCCGTCTGTGTCTGCGTCTCTCCGGCCTGCACCCCCGGCACCTCGCCCCGTCTGTGTCTGCGTCTCCCCGGCCTGCACCTCCGGCACCTCGCCCCGTCTGTGTCTGCGTCTCCCCGGCCTGCACCTCCGGCATCTGGCCCCGTCTGTGTCTGCGTCTCCCCGGCCTGCACCCCCGGCACCTCGCCCCGTCTGTGTCTGCGTCTCTCCGGCCTGCACCCCCGGCACCTCGCCCCGTCTGTGTCTGCGTCTCCCCGGCCTGCACCCCCGGCACCTCGCCCCGTCTGTGTCTGCGTCTCCCCGGCCTGCACCCCCGGCATCTCGCCCCGTCTGTGTCTGCGTCTCTCCGGCCTGCACCCCCGGCATCTCGCCCCGTCTGTGTCTGCGTCTCTCCGGCCTGCACCCCCGGCATCTCGCCCCGTCTGTGTCTGCGTCTCTCCGGCCTGCACCCCCGGCATCTCGCCCCGTCTGTGTCTGCGTCTCTCCGGCCTGCACCCCCGGCATCTCGCCCCGTCTGTGTCTGCGTCTCTCCGGCCTGCACCCCCGGCATCTCGCCCCGTCTGTGTCTGCGTCTCCCTGGCCTGCACCCCTGGCATCTCGCCCCGTCTGTGTCTGCGTCTCTCCGGCCTGCACCCCCGGCATCTAACCCCATCTCGGTCTGCGTCTGCATCTCCTACTCCTGGGGGAATATGCAGAAATGGGCAGCAGGGCTGCTAGCCATCACTAGGGGCTGCTGGACCTGACAGAGCTCCGCTCGCACCTAGAAGACACTGCTGGGGGGACGGGGAGGGAGCTAAAGGGGTCCTGGCAGCTGCAGTTCCCAGCATGCCCTGGGAGAAGAGGACGGCGCGCAGGAAACTCCGTGCAAGCTGTCACGGAGTCCCTGGGCGATGCTCTGGAACTGCTCCCCATGAAGCCAGTCAGGACTCTGGGGCAGTCGCCTTTCTGTGAGCAGCCTGTCTTCAGGACACACAGCTCACACAGCTTCCACCTTCCTGGGTCTGACCTCGGAGCATTCAGCATCCTCTGCCCCTCCGTGCGCTTCCCACAGCGAGTCCGCTCAGGCGGGGCTCCTGGGGAAGCCAGAGGGTCCTGCCCCCCAACTTCGCAGTCAGACGGGACTCTCAGCCAGCCAGTAAAACAGAAGGTTTATTAGACGACAGGAACATGGTCTAACACAGAGCTTGCAGGTGCAGAGAACGGGACCCCTCAGCTGGGTCCATTTTGGGGGGTAGTGAGCCAGACAACCACGTCTGCACTTCACTCCATGTCCCAGCCAGCCCCAAACTGAAACTCCCTCCAGCCCCTCCTCCTCTGGGCTTTGTTCCTTTCCCGGGCCAGGTGGTCACCTGATTCCTTTGTTCTCCAACCCTTTAGCTCTCACCTTGCAGGGGGGGAAGGGCCCAGGCCATCAGTTGCCAGGAAACAGGGTGCCGGCCATTCTCTGTGTCCAGACTCCTGCACACACATGCCCTCTAGGGCTCTGCAATGATCATACACCCTTACTCCACCCCCTAGATACTTAAGAACTGCCTGGGGGAAACTGAGGCACCCCCACACTATTCAGAGGAAACATTAAGAACAGTCCCACTTCGTCACATCTCTCCCCCCTTCGAGATCGAACTGAGCGGGGTCACTTTAGCCGGTGACCTGGGGAAGTTCGAAGCCACCAACATTCCCATGGATGCCCCAGCATCTCTCCCATTCCTTGGTAGGAGTTACACCAGGCCCTTCCAGTTTCACGCCCTCCCTTAGGTCAGGGGTGGTCGATAGCACTCGCAGGCCGCATGTGGGAAGGTTTATGCAGCCCATGCCCTTTGGCCACCCCAAGAATGTCTCCCCATAGACCATCACCTTCTGCTCCCACTGGAGGTCCGGGGGGCCTGGCCCCAGGAAACTCCACACAGACATATAGGTTGGGGTCAGGAGTGGGAGCCTGTCCACATCCCCAACCATCTGGCTGACGGAGTCTAAGGCCTTGGGACCCAGCAAGGGAGCTAGACACCGGGGCTTTTCCGCAGGGTCCCCTTGGTTCAAATCGCCAGCCTGCTCAAAGGCAGTGAGGTGGGCATCCAAACCCCCCCCCTTAACCAGGGGCAGCAATTTAGTCTCGAGGTTCCCTGCGGAACTGGCCCCCCGGGGTCTATCCCCCACTCACCCCTGAGGGGTCCCCTAGGCCTCTCCGCTCCCCCACCGCCCGTTCATGCTGCTGCTGCTTCTGCAGCTCTTTCTCGGGCTCTCGCTGTCTCTCACAGTCCTCTTGCTCTCTCAGACTCAGCTCCAATCCCGTCCGTCTCGATCCCCCGATGGGGAACCCGATCGTGAAGACCCTCGTCTGGTCGGGGACAGGAGTCTTGGCGATGCCTGGCTCCCGCTTCAGCTGCTCCCAGATCCTGCTATAGCCCCAGTTGGGGTCAGGAATCTGTTCCTTAGAGCGGTCATCCTCCTCCAGCTGCACGATTAACTCTGCTTTGGTGAACTTTCCAATGCTCAACCCTCTCTTTTTGCACAGGGTTACACTGTCCTTAAGGAGACGGTGACAGGCCATCACTCCGCTCCTCCCAAGTTGTTGTGGACTCACAGGCCCGTGTGTTCTCAGCTCCCCACGGTTTCCAGGGAGAACCCCTAGTGTGCCAGCCCTTCTCGAGGTCACCACCTCTTTGCCAGGGTTGAGCTGCAGACTCCTCCGCCCCTTGGACTGCTTGCTGCAATCCCCAGGGGAACCCTGCTACTGCACAGTCCTTCTCGCTGGTCACACACTCCCAGGGGTTAACCGCCCCCCGAAACCGCTCCTCTCTGAGCCTTCAGCAGGCCTAGTCCTCGGCAATCCCCCTTCGGGTTACTGCTCCCCAGTCACTTACTGCAGGAAGCGCCATCCACGGGGTGCAGTACATCCCACCACTGCCACCAGTTGTCACGGAGTCCCTGGGCGATGCTCTGGAACTGCTCCCCATGAAGCCAGTCAGGACTCTGGGGCAATCGCCTTTCTGTGAGCAGCCTGTCTTCAGGACACACAGCTCACACAGCTTCCACCTTCCTGGGTCTGACCTCGGAGCATTCAGCATCCTCTGCCCCTCCGTGCGCTTCCCACAGCGAGTCCGCTCAGGCGGGGCTCCTGGGGAAGCCAGAGGGTCCTGCACCCCAACTTCGCAGTCAGACGGGACTCTCAGCCAGCCAGTAAAACAGAAGGTTTATTAGACGACAGGAACATGGTCTAACACAGAGCTTGCAGGTGCAGAGAACGGGACCCCTCAGCTGGGTCCATTTTGGGGGGTAGTGAGCCAGACAACCACGTCTGCACTTCACTCCATGTCCCAGCCAGCCCCAAACTGAAACTCCCTCCAGCCCCTCCTCCTCTGGGCTTTGTTCCTTTCCCGGGCCAGGTGGTCACCTGATTCCTTTGTTCTCCAACCCTTTAGCTCTCACCTTGCAGGGGGGGAAGGGCCCAGGCCATCAGTTGCCAGGAAACAGGGTGCCGGCCATTCTCTGTGTCCAGACTCCTGCACACACATGCCCTCTAGGGCTCTGCAATGATCATACACCCTTACTCCACCCCCTAGATACTTAAGAACTGCCTGGGGGAAACTGAGGCACCCCCACACTATTCAGAGGAAACATTAAGAACAGTCCCACTTCGTCACACAAGCCTGGGACGAAGCATCAGGCTGTTTCTCCCTCTGGATCCCTGGGCTCTGGGGGTTGATGTCTGGGCAAGGGGGGGCCCTGTGGCTGGACACTGGCTGGGAGGGATGTGGGTGTCTGGGCCGGAGGGCCCCAGCGGCTGAGCCCTGGGGGGAAGGGGGTGCAGGTATCCGGGCAAGGGGGGCCCTGTGCCTGGGCTCTGGGGGGGAAAGGAGGCCTGTTCTATCGAGAGACGAGTGACTCACTTCATCACCATTATCATCACCTGGTGCTGAAGTCCTTGCATGATGGAGGAGGGCACTATGGGGCAGACCGGACACTTGGGAGGGTAAATAGAAGGTTCTATTGGCCCAGATTAGCGAGGGTTATAGAGTGGTAAGAATGGTGCCAGCTGTTGAGCTTGGAAGATGTTACCCAAACCATGTGCCCAGTTAACCTCCAAAGCAAGGGACCCCTGGATCTCGTGTGTTCCTCGACCCTGACAACGAAGGGAACACTAGCGTATTAGTGGTGACAGATCATTTCACTCAGTAAGCACAAGCAGTCCCCGTGACAGATCAGCACGCTCCCACTGTAGCCAAGATAATATTGGACAAACACTTTGTGCACTTCTGTTGGCCTTCCAGAGTTCACTCTGATCTGGGGTGTAACTTTGCAACTAAACTTATCAAGGAATTACTACAACTAATTGGGGCAAAAAAATCCCGGCCCTCACCATATCACCACAAGGGGACCCCAGCCAGAACGTTTCACTAGGGCGCTTTTGAACATGCTCGGGCCTCTCAGGTCAATAGAAAAGCAGAAATGGAGCCAACACGTTTCACAGCTAGACACACTTATAAGTGGGCCAGGAAGGATGCTCCTGGATTCTCCCCTCATTGTCTGACATTTGGGAGGGAAGCGAGACTACCTGTGGACATGTGTTTGGGAGTGACTCCGGATGGAGGGGGCCCTGCTGCCTTCAATGTGTAAAGAAATTAAAGCAAGAACAGGAGGAACGCCTATTGACTGGCTATGGATGCAGCAGTGAAGACTGCAACACAGAATAAGACCTGATGTGACCGGTGCATAAGAGAGCGAGAACTATTCCCAAGTGACTGGGTTTTGATAAGGAACTCAGGAGTAAAATGGAAGAACAAGCCAGGAGACAGCTGGAAATCAGAACTCTATCAGGTTGTTCTGAAACTACCTGGGATTCCCATACATACGCTCCAGAGAGAAGAAGGAAGGAGAGATTTCACAACCCGTGACAATAGTAGTCACACTTGTTGACTATGGGGTAGTTGGTACGTTTCCTTGGAAGAGAGCCTGGGAGAGATATGGCCACTAACTCTGCTAGTAGCAATCCGGCGGTTTCACAGAACGAGGATGGTCTGGCTGTGACAGAACAGAGACATGAAGGGGAGATTTCAGAGGAACAGCCGTGTTAGTCTGTATTCGCAAAAAGAAAAGGAGTACTTGTGGCACCTTAGAGACTAACCAATTTATTTGAGCATGAGCTTTCGTGAGCTACAGCTCACTTCATCAGATGTTTACCGTGGAAACTGCAGCAGACTTTATATACACACAGAGAATATGAAACAATACCTCCTCCCACCCGGAGAGTGTCTCTGGTGACGAATCTGATGATTGGGGTTTAACGACTTTTATCAACTACCCAGGGCCTAGAATCAGGCTACTCTGTGAGGCCCCACTACAGCCCCCAATGGCAGATATCGCTGCAGAGGGGGAAGTGATGCCCAAGGAAGGGGAGTGTCACGGGGTCCCCGGGCGATGGTCTGGAACTGCTCCCTACTAAGCCAGTCAGGACTCTGGGGAAGTCTCCTTTCTGTGAGCAGCCTGTCTGCAGTACACACAGCTAACCCGGCTTCCACCTTCCTGGGTCTGACCGCAGAGCATTCAGCATCCTCTGCCCCTCCGTGCGCTTCCCACAGCGAGTCCGCCCAGGCGGGGCTCCTGGGGAAGCCAGAGGGTCCTGCCCCCCAACTCCGCAGTCAGACAGGACTCTCAGCCAGCCAGTAAAACAGAAGGTTTATTAGACAACAGGAACATGGTCTAACACAGAGCTTGTAGGTGCAGAGAACAGGACCCCTCAGCTGGGGTCCATCTTGGAGCCAGGGAGGCCAGACCCCAGGTCTGGGCCTCCCTTGCTTTCCCCAGCCAGCTCCAAACTGAAACTCTCCAGCCTGGCGCGTGCTCTCTCTCTCGCGCCAGGAAGCCACCTGATCTCTTTGTTCTCCAACACCTTCCGTTGGCACCTTTGCAGAGGAGGGGTGTCACGGAGTCCCTGGGCGATGCTCTGGAACTGCTCCCCATAAAGCCAGTCAGGACTCTGGGGCAGTCGCCTTTCTGTGAGCAGCCTGTCTTCAGGACACGCAGCTCACACAGCTTCCACCTTCCTGGGTCTGACCTCGGAGCATTCAGCATCCTCTGCCCCTCCGTGCGCTTCCCACAGCGAGTCCGCTCAGGCGGGGCTCCTGGGGAAGCCAGAGGGTCCTGCACCCCAACTTCGCAGTCAGACGTGACTCTCAGCCAGCCAGTAAAACAGAAGGTTTATTAGACGACAGGAACATGGTCTAAAACAGAGCTTGCAGGTGCAGAGAACGGGACCCCTCAGCTGGGTCCATTCTGGGGGGCAGTGAGCCAGACAACCACGTCTGCACTTCACTCCATGTCCCAGCCAGCCCCAAACTGAAAACCCCCTCCAGCCCCTCCTCCTCTGGGCTTTGTTCCTTTCCCGGGCCAGGTGGTCACCTGATTCCTTTGTTCTCCAACCCTTCAGCTCTCACCTTGCAGGGGGGGAAGGGCCCAGGCCATCAGTGGCCAGGAAACAGGGTGTCAGCCATTCTCTGTGTCCAGACCCCTGCACACACATGCCCTCTAGGGCTCTGCAATGATCATACACCCTTACCCCACCCCCTAGATACTTAAGAACTGCCTAGGGGAAACTGAGGCACCCCCACACTATTCAGAGGAAACATTAAGAACAGTCCCACTTCGTCACAAGGGGCCCAGGCCATCAGTGGCCAGGAGACAGGGTGTCGGTCAGTTTCTGTGCCAACATCATCACACTGACCCTCTAGGGCTCTACAACAATCACACCTCCTGATCTCACCACCTGGCTACTTAAGAAAGGCATGGGGGAAACTGAGGTACCCACACAGTGTTCAGAGAGAAAATTAAGAATAGTCCCACTTTGTCACAGGGAGGTACAAGCCAGTTGTAAGGCTTACCCATGACCTGCCTGGTACCTCAGCCAATAAACCTACCTCTGTGGTGCATAAAGCTGTGGGTGTTGGGGAAAACAAGCGTAAAGAGGCTTGATGTGTGTGTTAGTTACAAATGGTTGTAATGAAGTTGTGAGCTGGGGTGCTCTTACAACAGGAGAAAAGATGTTAACATTGAGGGGATAGCTAACTGGTAACGTTAAGGGGTAGGTAAAGCGTATTAACTGAGTTTGTCGGGACGTCAGATTTTACACCTGTATCCCCAGCATCTAACGCTGGCTGTGTTACCCATAGGAGCCGGCCCGGTCCCCAGCCCTGCCCTGTGTGAGTAGCCTCCAGGCCTCGGCCTGCCTGCTCGATCAAGCCCAAGCTTCGCTGGAAACCCTGGAGCGCCGCTTTGCCTCTGGCATCCAGGCCCTGCAGGACTTCGTCAGCCTCCAGGGGGCGCTCCCGGCCCGGCCCTGCTGCGGCAGGCGTGGGGCTGGCCAAGCAGGGGCCCCACAGGCATGCTGCAGCCTGGGGGCCCTGCAAGGGTCTGGCCGGCCACCCATGGCCCCAGCAGGTGAGTCACACTTCTCCCAGCCTCCCCCCACTAGAGCACAGCAGGTGGGTCTCCCCTGGCTGGGTTCCACCGAGCTTTGTGGATGGGGGTAGCAGGCAGCCCCCCTCCCGGAGCCCCAGCCATGCTGCTCTCGCTGCCAACTTTGGGATCCCGGGGTGCCTGGCTGACAGCACTAAGGAGCAGCACAGTGCCTGCCCAGCAGTGCTGGCCCCCCACCCCATGGCTATTAACCCTCCCCCTGCCAGGCCTGCCCAGCACCCGCCCTCCCGGGCCCCTCCTCCCCCCCGGACTCCTGCAGCCCCCACGGGCCAGGACAGAGTCCCACACTGACCCGCTCCCTCCTCCTCAGGTGAGCTCAGCGGGGCCAGTGTGGGGCCCGAGGGTCGTCCCCTGCAGACCCTCATCGATTTCTCTGCCTGGGTACGAATGCAGGAGCAGCAGCAGGTAAGGGAGAGAGGAGAGGGGCACCCCCCCCCCCTCGGTCTGCCACCATCACAGACTCCCCCCCCTTGTCTGTCTGCAGGGCCTGGGATGCTCCAAGCCAGCCCATGAACCCGCCCCGGACAGCTCCTTTGGCACCCTGCAGTCGTGAGTGGCCAGGGAGCCCTGCATTGGGTGGGAAGCAGAGGCCAGCGCTCCCCTCAGCATTTTACCCAGCAGCCTCTGCTGCAGTCCCCCAAGGAGAACCACCCTAGAGCACACGTTATGGGGAGCAGCACCCTATTGGATGCACATGCTTGACCCTGGCTCAGGTCCACGTTTTACCCAGCAGCCCCAGCTGCAGGCTGAGGCATGGGGGTAGCAGGGAGGTGAGGGGTGCTGGGGCTGGAGAGTGGGTGTAACGTGAGGGGAGGGGGGTGGCTTGAGAGAGCCGGCCACTACTTGCTGCAGCAGCTGTGGGGAACACCCTGTGTGGGGGGCTGGACCACTCCTACCTCCCTGCTAACCCGCCCCTACTCCCCAGGCTGGACCTGCTGCAGGAGATCATCGACGAGCTGAAGGGCACGGGAGATGCCAGGGCCAGGCGGCCGGCGGGCAGGGAGCAGAGCAGGTAGGGACACTGCCCCTCTCACCCAGCAAGGGGACCTTCCCCCTGCCCTGCCACCCTCCACTAACCCCAGCTCCCCCGTCTAGGGCAGCACGGCAGAAGAGGACGGCTTGGCCCCACGCAGCAGCTGAGAGTGGCACCGTGCCCCTGCACCAGGACAGCTGGGGTGCAGGAGGAAGGGGGCTTGGGCCTCCCTCTAAGAGATAGATGGCCAAGATCTGCCACCCCCTCGTTCACTAATAAATAGCCTGGCCAGAGCCGGGGGCTGTGTGCAATGAGAGGGCACCCCCCCACACCCCCAGCATCTAGCCAGAGCCCCCGGCCAAGGACTCCAGCCAGAGACACATCCCCACCCTCCCATCCCCCACACAGCTGGATGCTGGGGGCCAGCCCCAGCCCACGGCTCCTGCTTCTTCCGTTTATTGTAAAACCAAGGAGGATGCAGGGACATTGCAGCTGGGGGGGGCCCCCCCAGTCAGTAACAGGAGAGCTGCAGAGAGGGTCTCCTACCCCAGCCCCCCAAGACAGGTGCCAATCATCCCCACCACATCCTCATCCCCACTGATGGGAACCTCGGGCCGACTCCTCCCTTTCCCAGGCCCTGGGGCTGACGGGAGACTCAGGCCGGCCCCTGCTTTCATAGCTCAGCGCCAGACACCTCCCACCCCTGCACAGTACGAGTTACACTATTGACAGAGCCCCCCTGCCCTGCCCTGCCCTGCCAGCACCTGCTCCCCAGCCCCCCGGCTTGCAGTCTGGGCTGGCCCCCTGGCATGGCTGGCTCAGCTGGGGGGCTGACTTTGCACAGGCCCGGCGCCCGCCCCACCAGCTGCAGCAGGCGCTGGGTGAGATAGAGGCTGGCAGGGCGGCGCGACAGCAGCTGCAGGAGTGGGTCTGGGCACAGCGAGACCGACAGCACCTGCAGAGGGGGGCAGGGAAGGAGAGAGGGGCTGTCAGGGGCTGGAGCTGGGTGGTTCTGCCACACCCCCAGGCACTCACCTCCCCACCTGTGACCCCATCACAGCCACACCCCAAGGCGGGACCCCTCCCCCCCAGGGCAGGCTGTCCCCCGGCTGACCTTGCCGCTGCGGCACACCCCCACGAGGCCATGCCGGGGGGGGTCGGGCACCGTGGCGAAGACGATGTCCCAGGCCAGCTGGACGCGGTGCAGGGGCTGGGCGGTCTCCACGTCGGCCAGGAAGAGCAGGGCGTGCTTGGTGAGCACCAGTGCCAGGCCCAGCTGCGGGGCAAACTGCGGGGAGGGGAGGGGAGGGCCTGGGGTCACGCACGCGCAGAGAGCCCCACACTGCTGGCAGGCACCCCCAGCAACCCTCCTACCCCCAGAGAGCCTCCCTTCCCTCCCAGGGACCCACCCCACACCCTGCTCACCTGCACGGCGCTGGGGAAGTCCCCGGGCTGGGCACCCTTGAAGGCCAGGCTGGATCGGGCACTGAGCAGGGCAGCGTTCCCTGGCTGGTGGGGGCCCAGCTCCACCACGTGGAACTGAGAGAGAGCGGGGGGGGGGGGGGGTCAGACGGATGCAGCCCTTCCCCAGACCCCGTCTGTCACCGGCCTTCCCCCGCCCGCCCCACCTTTCTACTCCCGCCCACCCCAGGCACCACCCACACCCTCCAGGAGCCAGCCCCACCTTTCCACTCCCGCCCTCCCCAGGCACCACCCACACCCTCCAGGAGCCAGCCCCACCTTTCCACTCCCCAGGCACCACCCACACCTTCCAGGAGCCAGCCCCCACCTGCCCCACCTTTCCACTCCCGCCCTCCCCAGGCACCACCCACACCCTCCGGGAGCCAGCCCCCGCCTGCCCCACCTTTCCACTCCTGCCCACCCCAGGCACCACCCACACCCTCCGGGAGCCAGCCCCACCTTTCCACTCCTGCCCACCCCAGGCACCACCCACACCCTCCGGGAGCCAGCCCCACCTTTCCACTCCCGCCCACCCCAGGCACCACCCACACCCTCCGGGAGCCCCGGCCTGCCACGCACCTGCCCGTTGCGCTCTGTGCCGTGCCGGACGGCAGCCAGCAGGGCGGAGGAGGGGTGGGGGTTCCTGGAGAAGCTGTGCCGGGGCAGCCCCACCGCCTGGGCCTCGATGACCTGGGAGAGCCGCCCCCCCCGCCAGTGCAGCTGGGTCAGCCCCACCACCTGGCCCTTCTGGGGAGAGACGCGGGGTCAGCCAGGCAGAGGGGCCACGGGGATCCTGGGGGCGGCAGGCGAGGGGAGGCCCTTACCTGGTCAAGGCCCAGGGTGGACAGCGCCAGCCAGAGCCCGCTGGCGTCCCGCCGGTAGCCCACCACCTCCGTGTGCCGCAGCTGCTCATGGCGCCGGAACTGGTGCCGCGGCTTCGGGCCTGCCGGCCCAGGGGGGTAGAGGCTCCAGTTAGGAGCTGAGAGAGCCCTCCGCCCACCCCTACAGCCCTTCCCCCGCCCGACCCCCCCACACCGACCGGCCCCCCTTCCCACTGCACCCCCCGTGCCAACCAGCCCACACCAACCAGCTCCCCCTTCCCACGGCACCCCCCGTCCAACCCCCCCCACGCCGACCAGCTCCCCCTTCCCATGGCACCCCCCATCCAACCCCCCCCACGCCGACCAGCTCCCCCCTTCCCGTGGTAAGCCCGTGCCAACCAGCCCCCCCTTCCCACAGCACCCCCTGTGCCAACCCCCCGCGCCCACCAGCCCCCCCTTCCCATGGCACCCCCTGCCTGCCCCCCCAACCATGCCAACCAGCCCCCCCCCACAAGACCCCCAGGCTAGCCCCCCCATTGACCAGCCCACCCTCCTCCCAGGGCGCCCGGCAGCTCCCCAGCGGGGGGTGCCCGGCAGTGTGCTCACGGCTGAGGGCCCAGTGGAACACCTCCTCCTCCGTCACCAGCGCCAGCGTCTCGGGCTCCAGCCATGCCCAGAACTCCAGGGGGTGGGCAAACGTCCACTGCCAGCGCAGGCAGCGCTGTGCCACGTCGAACACCTGTGCCACACAGCCCGCTGGGGGCCCAGGCGGGTCAGAGCCCCGGGGCCGAGACGGGGCAGAGCCCCGGGGCCGAGCCCCACGCGGGTCAATTGAGCCGGGGGGAGGTGAGGTGAGGACCCCCATTGTTGTGCAGTGAGGACATGGGGCTGAGGGTCAGGCCAGGACCTCCATGGGGAGCGGATGCCATTACCAGTCAGCCCGGAACACCCCTCCCTCCCTCTTCCCTGGCCTGGGGGTCTGGCCCCACTGCCCCCTCGAGACCTCCTGTACCTCGTAGGGCCAGCAGGGGCTGGCTGGGGTGGGCCAGGGCGCCCTGGGCCTGGTGCAGGGGCCAGCTGCGGGTGGCTGGGCCGTGGGGCTCACGCAGGTCGAGCAGGGTGACCCGGGCCCCGGTGGGGTCTTGCGGGGGGCTATGCCGGACGCAGAGACGCCAGGGTGCGGAGAGAGTGACGCGAGGGTAGGTGATCTGCTCCGCGGGGATGCCGTGGTGCTGCAGCTGGGGGGAAGAGAGGGGTTAGAGGGGCACCAGCACCTAGGGTCACCCCCATAGAGGTCACCCACCCACAGTCCAGAGCCTTTCTGCCCCAGACACAGCTGTGCATCCTCAGGGGTCCCCCAGCCCAGGGGTCACCCCTTCTCCAGACACTCTTCCCTCAGGGATCACCACTTCCTTCCCCAGCACAGGTCACCCCCCAAAGCCCTCCCCTTACCTGGGTCAGCACCTCCACCCGCACAGGGGACTCGCCCATGGCTGAGGGGGCAGGTCAGCCCAGGGCCAGGGAGAGGAGGGACCCGCCTGGCTGGGGCAGCAGTGCAGAGAGCTCACCCAGGGGGGCCCTAGGCACCCAGCAGAGCAGAGCAAGATACCCTGCACCCCAGGGAAACCCCCTCCCCTGCTTCCTAGCTCCCTGCTTGGCCTCCACAGGGGACTGATATAGCCCCTCCCCCGGCACTGCCCAGCCACACCCTGCTGCAATCAGCGCTAACGAGCGGGTGGAGCCCACCCTCTGACAACATCACAGAGAGCCGCTTGGGACCCAGGAGTCCCGGCTCCCAGGCCCTCTGCTCTAGCCCACCAGGCCCCGGCCCAGGAAAGAACCCAGGAGTCCTGGGTCACAGACCTGCACGGGAGTTCCCAGCACTTCCCCCCACTTCTCTCCAGGACTCACAGTGGGAGACACACGGTGTATGGGGGGCCCCCACTGTCCTACGTGCTACCTGCTTCTGCAGGGTCCCAGCCTCCGTGCTCTGCGTTGGGGAGCAGGGCCAGCGGGTGTGAGAGCACCGGGGATCGGGGCCTGAATCTGAGGCCCGGGCCCTGGTGTGAACTGACCCTTCAGCCCAAGGGCCTTAACTCCGCCACAGGGCACTGGATCCCACTGCTCACGTCACTGGGGATGGAGCAAGATCGGGGGCCCCCTCGGGCCGGGCGCGGCGCGGACCCCCGGGGAGCGAGATCGGGGGCCCCCTCGGGCCGGGCGCGGCGCGGACCCCCGGGGAGCGAGATCGGGGGCCCCCTCGGGCCGGGCGCGGGGCGGACCCCCGGGGAGCGAGATCGGGGGCCCCGTCGGGCCGGGCGCGGCGCGGACCCCCGGGGAGCGAGACCGGGGGCCCCCTCGGACCGGGCGCGGCGCGGACCCCCGGGGAGCGAGACCGGGGGCCCCCTCGGGCACGGCGCAGACCCCCGGGGAGCGAGACCGGGGGCCCCCTCGGGCCGGGTGCGGCGCGGACCCCCGGGGAGCGAGATTGGGCTGGCAGGGGGCTGCGGGTACGTCCATCTTCCTGCAGTGCCACAGATACACAGACCCTCCCACCGCCCCGATCTCAGCCTTCCAGCCCCCTCAGCCCCAGGCCACCCAGGTGCGGGGAGCAATCCCAGGGCGTCGGGGGGATTATCCAGCTCGGCTGCTCGTTTCATTTAACGATATTTCCGGATTAAAAGCTCCCAGGGTTGGAGCTGAAGCTGCAATTTAATCTCACCCTCTAATGACAGACAGCTTCGCCTGGGGAGGACAGGGGGACGGGACCCCCATGCCGGTGCCCCTCCATCCCGACCCGCAGCCCCTGCTAGCCCAGTCTTGCCCCCCAGCCCTGCCGGTGCCCCTCCCTCCCGACCCGCAGCCCCTGCCAGCCCAGCCCTGCCCCCCAGCCCTGCCGGTGCCCCTCCCTCCCGACCCGCAGCCCCTGCTAGCCCAGTCTTGCCCCCCAGCCCTGCCGGTGCCCCTCCCTCCCGACCCGCAGCCCCTGCCAGCCCAGCCCTGCCCCCCAGCCCTGCCGGTGCCCCTCCCTCCCGACCCGCAGCCCCTGCCAGCCCAGCCCAGCCCTGCCCCCCAGCCCTGCCGGTGCCCCTCACTCCCGACCTGCAGCCCCCTGCCAGCCCAGCCCTACCCCCACCCAGCTCTGCTGGTGCCCCTCACTCCCGACCCGCAGCCCCCTGCCAGCCCAGCCCTGCCCCCCAGCCCTGCCGGTGCCCCTCCCTCCCGACCCGCAGCCCCCTGCCAGCCCAGCCCTGCCCCCCAGCCCTGCCGGTGCCCCTCCCTCCCGACCCCCAGCTCCTGCTAGCCCAGCCCTGCCCCCCCAGCTCTGCCGGTGCCCCTCCCTCCCGACCCGCAGCCCCCTGCCAGCCCAGCCCTGCCCCCCAGCCCTGCCGGTGCCCCTCCCTCCCGACCCCCAGCTCCTGCCAGCCCAGCCCTGCCCCCCAGCCCTGCCGGTGCCCCTCTCTCCTGACCCGCAGCCCCTGCCAGCCCAGCCCTGCCCCCCCAGCTACCCACGCTAAGCCGGTTATTCCCATCCATATGTTGTCCCCACGGGCTGTGATTATCGTCTCTAAGCCCTTCGCCCTGCGCTCTGGCTGGCCCCCCCGGGTCCCGCTGCCGGGTTGTAAGCGTGATCCCCTGGCCAAGAAAGCCTCCCTCGGGTGCCTGGGTTCAACGCACGGCTTTTATTGTACACAAGGGCTGCGTGTCTGTGATGGAAGGGCCTGGGGAGGAGAGCTGGGGGGATGGTGGGATCCAGAGAGCCGTGGGGCAGAGGAGAGGGACAGGAAGGGAAGGGCCATGGGGAGTGCAGGGGGAGGTGTGCAAGCGATGGGGGGGGCTGGAGGTCTGGGGGGACATGGTGTGGGGGAAGGCATGGGAGGGTCGGGGGATAGTTGGTAGGGACGGTGGGGGGGACTGGAGGCAGTGATTTGGGGGTCACTCTTAGTGGTGTCTCGACAGCCAGTTGGGGCTCGACCCCCCCCCAAGGTCAGTCTCTGATCTCGGGGCGGCTCAGTCCCCTCAGCGTGACATCATCTTCACGAACTCTGCAGGGGAAAGACCCCATTAGTACTGATGCCTGGGGTGGGGGATCCCAGCCCCACGGAGCCGCCCCCCAGGGGATCCCAGCCCCCAGGAAGACCTGCGCCACTCACGCCAAGTCACACACAGTTTACCCACAGTCCCCTCTTAGAGCTGGCAGGCCATGACCCTCCAACGCCAGCCCACATCCCTGCCAGGGCCATGGGGCCTGACCCGCGCCGGCCACGTGGGCTCTGGCCGGGCAGCACATTACCCACAGTCCCTTGCCAGGCGCCCCAGCCCACAGGGTGTAGGATACGGCCCTGTCCCTTCAGCCCCCATGGGGGACGGCTCAGGTCCCAGCCAGGGGGGCAGATTACCCACAATCCCCCTGGGCGCCCCACACACCCTCGAAGTCGACGGTCCCGTCCCCGTTGATGTCGGCCTCCTTGACCACGTCGCTGATCTCGCGCAGGGTGAGCTGCTCGCCCATGAGACGCTGCATGGCCAGCTGCAGCTCGTCCAGCGTGATCTCCCCGTCCCCGTTGGTGTCAAACTGCGGGGGGCGGGGGGGAGCAGCCGTCAGGACTCCTGGGTCCTATCCCTGGCTCAGGTGGGTGGGGGGCTGGTGGGTTAGAGCGGGGTGGGGGCTGGAAGTCAGGATGCCTGGGTTCTATACCAGCTCTGGGAGGAGGGTTAGAGCTGGGGGCTGGGAGCCCAGACGCCTGGGTTCTCGCTTGGCCCTGGGAGGGGAGTTAGAGCCAGGGGCTGGGAGCCCGGACGCCTGGGTTCTCTCCTGGCCCTGGGAGGGTGTGATGAAGTGGGACTGTTCTTAATGTTTCCTCTGAATAGTGTGGGGGTGCCTCAGTTTCCCCTAGGCAGTTCTTAAGTCTCTAGGGGGTGGGGTAAGGGTGTATGATCGTTGCAGAGCCCTAGAGGGCAGGTGTGTGCAGGGGTCTGGACACAGAGAATGGCCGACACCCTGTTTCCTGGCCACTGATGGCCTGGGCCCTTCCCCCCTGCAAGGTGAGAGCTGAAGGGTTGGAGAACAAAGGAATCCGGTGACCTCCTGGCCCGGGAAAGGGACAAAGCCCAGAGGAGGTGGGGCTGGAGGGAGTTTCAGTTTGGGGCTGGCTGGGGACAAGGAGTGAAGGGCAGACGTGGTTGTCTGGCTCACTGCCCCCCAGAATGGACCCAGCTGAGGGGTCCGGTCTCTGCACCTACAAGCTCTGTGTTAGACCATGTTCCTGTCATCTAATAAACCTTCTGTTTTACTGGCTGGCTGAGAGTCACGTCTGACTGCGGAGTTGGGGGGCAGGACCCTCTGCCCCCCCAGGACCCCGCCTGGGCGGACTCGCTGTGGGAAGCGCACGGAGGGGCAGAGGAGGCTGAATGCTCTGAGGTCAGACCCAGGAAGGTGGAAACCGGGTGAGCTGTGTGTCCTGCAGACAGGCTGCTCCCAGAAAGGAGACTTTCCCAGAGTCCTGACCGGCTCCGGAGGGAGCAGGTCCAGAGCATCGCCCAGGGACTCCATGACAGAGGGGGGTTAGAGCCAGGGGCTGGGAGCCCGGACGCCTGGGTTCTCTCCTGGCCCTGGGAGGGGGCTTAGAGCTGGGGGCTGGGAGCCCGGGCACCTGGGTTCTCTCTCCCTCACCTCCTTGAAGGCGTCCCTCATCTCCTGCAGCCCAATCATCCCAGCAGTCTCGGCCAGCAGCTTGGGTGTCATCAGCTCCACAAAGTCTTCGAAATCCACCCGGCCCCCCACTGCAACAGGAGGCTGGTGTCAGACGGGGGTCCCCTGCTCGGAGCCCTGCCCCCTCCCAGGCACCCCCCTGCTCGGAGCCCCGCCCCCATCCCCTAGGCACCCCCCTGCTCGGAGCCCCGCCCCCATCCCCTAGGCACCCCCCTGCTCGGAGCCCCGCCCCCATCCCCTAGGCAGCCCCCTGGCTCACGGTTCATGTTGATCTGCTGGGAGAGCTCGATGAGCTCCATCTCGGTGGGCATGTAGCCCATGGAGCGCATCAGGGTGCCCAGGTCCTTGCAGCCGATCAGCCCGTCCTTGTCCTTGTCGAACTCCGCGAAGGCCTCGCGCAGCTCTGCCGAGGGAACCCGCCGGGCTGAGCCCCCCCGCCGGGCTGAGCCCCCTACATGGGGGGGACCCTGCCATCCTGAGCCCCCCCTGCTGTGCTGAGCCCCCTCCGTGGGGGGGAACCCGCCACCCTGAGCCCCCGGGGGGGAACCCGCCAGGCTGAGCCCCCCCGCTGGGCTGAGCCCCCTCCATGGGGGGGAACCCGCCACCCTGAGCACTGTGCTGAGCCCCCTCTGTGGGGGGGAACCCACTGTCCTGAGCCCCCTCCATTGGGGGGAACCTGCAGTGCTGAGTCCCCCCTGCCATGCTGAGCCTGCTCCGTGGGGGGGAACCCGCCGCCCTGAGCCCCTGGGGGGGAGAACCCAGGAGTGCTGCCCACTCCCCACCGCAGCCCAGGACCCAGGAGACCTGGGATTCCTGCAGCACCTGTGTTCCTCTGGGGTTGGGGCTAGTACGGGGGGCTCCTGCGTCCCGGCACCTGTGTACCGACCTACTAGACCCCTCTCCCCTTTGCGCTGCA
Source organism: Caretta caretta (assembly GCF_965140235.1). NCBI lineage: Eukaryota > Metazoa > Chordata > Testudines > Cheloniidae > Caretta > Caretta caretta. Next base: position 444,484 of record NC_134211.1, on the reverse strand, counting down.
ATGAGAACCCAGGCGTTCGGGCTCACAGCCCCACCCCTCCTTCCCTGCTTTAATCACTAGATCCCACTCCCCTCCCATGGGCGTCTTACCTTCAATTTCGTCTGCTCCCAGCTCCCGGTGCTGGAATAAAGAGACACACTCAGGGACCCAGCCCGGTCCTGCTGGGGAGAGAACTCAGGTGTCCGGACTCTCGGCCTCCTCCCCCAGATCTAACCCACCAGCCCCCCATTCCCCTCGCAGAGCCGGGGAGAGAACCCAGGTGTCCTGGCTCCCAGCACCCACCCAGCTCTAACCCACCAGCCCCCACTCCCCTCCCAGAGCTGGGGAGAGAACCCAGGCGTCCTGGCTCCCAGCCCCCCTGCTCCCCTCACAGAGAACCAGGTGTCTGACCCCATGCTTCTCGGCGATGCCCTTGCGCAGGAAGATGCAGGCGGGCCCCAGGGCGTTCTGCATGGTGCCGGCTGCCGCCCCGGAGCCGGAGCCGTGGCTAGAGGAGGGGGCGGCTGTGCCAGGCTGGGGTGGGGGTTTATGGTTGCTCCCACGTCAGGGGATTATCCTCACCCCCACGACCTATCACCATCCCAACCAGGACAGCTGCTGAATAAATCCGCCCTGCCAACATCTGCTAGCTGGCACAAGGGCTGGGAGCCCGGGCTCCTGGGTTCACTCCTGGCTCTGGGAGGGGAGTGGGGTCTGGTGGTTAGAGCAGGGAGGGCTGAGAGCCAGGACTCCTGGGTTCGCTCCCAGCCCTCAAGGACTTGGTGGGGTGGAGAGGAGTGGCGTTAGGAGTGTAATATAATATCACACTGAAAGGTGACAGGGCCAGAAAAAGTTAATTAACTCCCAGACTGACCTGACCCCTGGCCGAACTTTAGAGACTGGTTAGGAAGAGATGGCAATGGAGAGAGCTGTGAAATGCAGCCGGCCTTGTGAGAGAGAGAAGGGGGCTGTGTGCTCAGGCCTTGTGGTGTCAGCAAACGAGTCTTGTCTATTACCACGGCTTTGATTCATTGAGGAGGACGCTGGAGTGACCCGATGTGAGGCAGCAGGAAGGGGGGAGTGTTGACCTGGGACTGTGCCCTGGGGAGGGGAGACCTGAGAGCCTGTCCCCTGAGCCGGGAGGGGGAGGTAACACCTCTGCCCGGGAATGTGAACAGAGGCTGCAGGAGGGGGCCTGCTGGGGGGGTTTAGTTTCAGTTTGGGGCTGGGTGGAGGTGTCACGGAGTCCCTGGGCGATGCTCTGGAACTGCTCCCCATGAAGCCAGTCAGGACTCTGGGGTAGTCGCCTTTCTGTGAGCAGCCTGTCTTCAGGACACGCAGCTCACACAGCTTCCACCTTCCTGGGTCTGACCTCGGAGCATTCAGCATCCTCTGCCCCTCCGTGCGCTTCCCCCAGCGAGTCCGCTCAGGCGGGGCTCCTGGGGAAGCCAGAGGGTCCTGCACCCCAACTCCGCAGTCAGACGTGACTCTCAGCCAGCCAGTAAAACAGAAGGTTTATTAGACGACAGGAACATGGTCTAAAACAGAGCTTGCAGGTGCAGAGAACGGGACCCCTCAGCTGGGTCCATTCTGGGGGGCAGTGAGCCAGACAACCACGTCTGCACTTCACTCCATGTCCCAGCCAGCCTCAAACTGAAACCCCCTCCAGCCCCTCCTCCTCTGGGCTTTGTTCCTTTCCCGGGCCACAAGGTCACCTGATTCCTTTGTTCTCCAACCCTTCAGCTCTCACCTTGCAGGGGGGGAAGGGCCCAGGCCATCAGTTGCCAGGAAACAGGGTGTCGGCCATTCTCTGTGTCCAGACCCCTTCACACACCTGCCCTCTAGGGCTCTGCAATGATCAGACACCCTTACTCCACCCCCTAGATACTTAAGAACTGCCTAGGGGAAACTGAGGCACCCCCACACTATTCAGAGGAAACATTAAGAACAGTCCCACTTCGTCACAGGAGGAACGCAGGGAACCCCAGGGCTGGGGTCTGAGCTCCCTGCTCCCCCAGAAGGACTTGACTGAGAGGTCCTGGGGGTACGCACAAGCTCTGTTTTGGACTGTGTTCCTGTGGTGCAATAAACCTTCTGTTTTACTGGCTGGCTGAGAGTCTCAGGGAATCCCAGGAAGAGGGGTGCAGGGCCTGGACTCCCCCACACTCCATGACACCCAGGTCATTGTCTGGTCCCTGGGAGGGTTGTGGTGGCCTGTGTCCAGACTGGTGATGGGTAAGTGGCCCTGGGCTAATTGCCAGCCTGTTTGGGAGAAGGGAAGTCAAGCCGGGTGTTTCCTCAGGCCTCGAGGCTGCTGGAAATGTCTCCGGACCCTGGGACACGATCCTTCCTCAGCGCAGGTCTGCCTTGGGGCTCAGGAGGGGAGACCCTGAGCCGTAAGGATTGAGACCCCCAGCCGCTGACTGGAGTCGCCCTGAACGTGGACATTGGGCTGTAACCTCTGGACTGTTTCCAAACGGACTGCTCCAGGCTCGTCTCTGCTGGACCTCAAGAATTGAACTCAAGCCTGTCTGGGTATCGATCTTTTCTTTTTTAATAAATGTTAGTTTAGTTAGTAAGAATTTGGGGTAAGATCTAAGTTATCATTGGACCTGGGTGTGTGGCTGATCCTTTGGGATTGGGAGGACCTTCTCTTTTATATGATGAGAGAAGATTTTCTGTAATCGTCATCACATCCGACAGGTTTCCGAGGGGCAGCTGTGTTAGTCTGTATCAGCAAAAACAACGAGGCGTCCTTGTGGCACCTTGGAGACTAACGCATTTATTTGGGCATAAGCTTTCGTGGGCTAGAACCCACTTCATCGGATGCACGGAGTGAAAATACAGGAGCAGGTATAAATACACGATGGGGGTTGCTTTACCAAGTGGGAGGTCAGTCTAATGAGATAAATCAATTAACAGCAGGATTCCATGGGAGGAAAAATCACTTTTGAAGTGGTAAGAGAGTGGCCCATTACAGCCAGTTGACAAGAAGGAGTGAGTAACAGTAGGGGGAAATTAAGTTTAGGTTTTGTAATGACCCAGCCACTCCCAATCTCTATTCAGGCCTAATCTGATGGTGTCCAGTTTGCAAATTAATTCCAGTTCTGCAGTCTCTCGTTGGAGTCTGTTTTTGAAGTTTTTTCGTTGAAGAATTGCCACTTTCAGGTCTGTTACTGAATGACCAGGGAGGTTGAAGTGTTCTCCGACTGGTTTTTGAATGTTATGATTCCTGATGTCAAATTTGTGTCCATTTAGTCTTTGGCGTAGAGACTGTCCGGGATGTCTGGATGGAGGCCTGAGGCCGGGCACGTTACAAGAACTGTGGTGTTTGGACTCCTGAGTACCCGGGGAGGTCAGACAGAGGCTGGTTTGGGCTGGCTGGGGAAATCTAGGTCCTGGAATATCCCCCAGCGTGTGGGGTCTGTCTGCCCTGGTCTGTTCGCAGCTCACCCTGATTGAGTGACCTCAGCGGGCTCGTGTGCTGATCGGAGCCGGGTTAATGGCTGATGGGGCCCAGCCGGGTGGGGCGGGGCTGAGCACAACACTGGGGGTGGCAGGCCCCCCTGGGGAGGCTGTAACAGGTTTGGGAGCAGAGCCCTTGGAGCAGAGGGGGGCCTGGGTTCCCGGTGGGCTGGCCCCCAGCAGCCGGGACCTGGGGGCAAAAGGCCTGTGGGCAGGTGGCCCCAGGGGGGTTGCGGAGCCGGGCCAGGGGGGTACAGCACAGCAGGCAGCCGACGTGGGGGACTCGGGGGGCCCTTCCCTGGCAGGCAGTGCTGGGATCAGGGATGCGCTGCAGGGAGCAGGACTCCTGGGTTCCAGTCACTCCTCCCCTGCACGCCAGCCTCGCCCAGCCTCCGGGGGTGCCTGCTCCTTGGCATGGGCCCCGGACCCCCCCGAAATGACCCCTGCCGGCACGGGAAGGCAGGAGGCAGGAGGGTGACCCAGGAGACCCTGGAGGCAGGACCCTGAGGTCCTGGAGGCAGCAGTAGGAGGTGCTAGTGGTTGGGGCCCTGTGGCTCATGGGGGGCCAGGAGGGTGCACTGGGGGGGATGGGAATTTGTTGCCCCTCCCCCACATGTCTGGGGAATGGGGGACCCCCCAAATCCAGCCCTGGCCTGCAGTGGGGTTGGCTGTTGAGTGCAGGGTGAGAGGCTGGGGTGTCAGAGGCCGGGGGGGTGGAGGGTGGGGTTAAGAAAGAACCCAGGTGTCCGGGCTGAGAGCAGTAGCCAGTGCCGGGGGAGTGGGGCGCTCGGGGGGGGTCTCCCCGCTCACGGGGCGCTCTCCCCCCAGGCCAGGGTGTGGATCCGGTCGGCGGCTGCCTCCATGCGCTGCCGGTACTCCAGGTGTCGGTGATTCCCCTCGGGGACCCCGGCCATTCCATATGCCAGCCCCCAGCAGCACCCCGCAATGACGCCTGTCGAGTCGCTGTCTCCTGCAGGGAGATGGGCACAGGTGAGACGTGGCCCCCCTGGAGTGGGGCAGGGCACCCAGGGGCCCCCCTGGGGCGGGGCAGCTCCTCGCCCGGAGCTGGGATGGGGCCCCTCTGGGGTGGGGGCGGGACACCCAGGGATCCTGCAATGGGCTGTTTGCCCCACATGAGCCCTGCGTGGGTCAATGTGGGTCAGACGGGGCCAATTAACCTGCCATGCCCCAGCTGTGGGGGAGGTCTGGGGGGGTGCAGTCCCTGGAGGGGGCAGGGAGGTTGGCCGGGAAGGAGAATGAGGTCAGGGGGTTGCCCTGGGCCCTGCCCTGGCTGGGAGAGTCTGGCTGGGGTCAAGCGGGGTGAGAGAGCCAAGGGGAGTGGAGGAGTCTCTGGGGCCACGAGCTGTGTATACTGGCATCGGGATGCAGCTGGCTCTGGGGCAGGGTGCCGGGGGCTGTGTATACTGGGGCTGAGATGCGGCTGGCTGTGGGGCAGGGCACAGTGTATGGGGGGGGCTGTGGGGCAGGGAGCTGTGTATACCGGCATCGGGGCCAGGATGCGGCTGGCTCTGGGGCGGGACGCGGGGGGCTGTGTATACCGGCATCGGGGCCAGGATGCGGCTGGCTCTGGGGCGGGACGCGGGAGGCTGTGTTTACTGGCATGGGGGCCGGAATGTGGCTGGTTTGGGGCGGGGCGTCAGGAGCTCTGTATACTGGCCTTAGGGCTGGGATGCAGCTGAGTCTGGGGTGGGGCGGTGGGAGCTGTGTACACTTGGCATCAGGGTCAGGATGCGGCTGGCTCTGGGGCGGGGTGCTGGCAATGGTGTGTGCTGGGAGGTTCACTCCACCGCTCACCTCGTGGGTCAGGGTCGCTGGGCCGGGGGGACTGGCTGGCTTGGCCCAGGCTGGAGCCCCGTGCCCGCAGGGCAGGAGCAGGCGCAGGGTGAGCTGAGTGCGGGCGGCAGGGGCAGCCGCGGTCCCTCCCCAGCCGCAGGGCACCCCCAGAGGAAGCCGTGGGGAACCAGCAGCCCCCTGGCAGGGCGCCCCCAGAGGACGGGGTGGGGGAAAGCCTGATGCTGGCGAAGCAGGACCGAGGATTGGGACTGTGCAGGCCTGGGCGGGAGCCAGTTGGGTCCCGGGGCTCGGCCGGGTTCCCCACCAGCCCCGAGGCCGGATACTGCACGTCCGCCCGGGCCAGCAGCAGGAGGGGGCGTCGGACCTGGGGGGCGTCTGTCCCCGGAGCAGCCAGAGGGAGGCGCCCTCCCCATGGCCGCAGGGGCTGGTTTTATGAAGATCAGCATGTGAATGGCTCTGGGACAGGACAGAGGGGGCTGATTATACAGGGAGCAGAGTTTGGATGCAGCTGGCTCTGGGGCATGTCGGGGCCGGGGATGCGGCTGGCTCTGGGGCGTGGCAGAGCTCTGGGGCGCGGCGCCGGGGCCGGGGATGCGGCTGGCTCTGGGGCGTGGCAGAGCTCTGGGGCGCGGCGGGGCCGGGGATGCGGCTGGCTCTGGGGTGCGGCGCCGGGGCCGGGGATGCGGCTGGCTCTGGGGCGTGGCAGAGCTCTGGGGCGCGGCGGGGCCGGGGATGCGGCTGGCTCTGGGGCGCGGCGCCGGGGCCGGGGATGCGGCTGGCTCTGGGGCGTGGCAGAGCTCTGGGGCGCGGCGGGGCCGGGGATGCGGCTGGCTCTGGGGCGCGGCGCCGGGGCCGGGGATGCGGCTGGCTCTGGGGCGTGGCAGGGCTCTGGGGCGCGGCGCCGGGGCCGGGGATGTGGCTGGCTCTGGGGCATGTCGGGGCCGGGATGCGGCTGGCTCTGGGGCGTGGCAGAGCTCTGGGGCATGTCGGGGCCGGGAATGCGGCTGGCTCTGGGGCGTGGCAGGGCTCTGGGGCGCGGGGCCAGGGATGCGGCTGGCTCTGGGGTGGCCAGACTCACCCCCGTGGAACATGGCCCGGCTGCAGAGCTCGTCCCAGCGGTCGCCAGAGCCCAGCAGCGCGTCGTAGGCGATCATGGGGGCATCGTGCCCGCTGCGCCCCGCCCAGCCCTCCAGGCTGAAGGTCTGGTAGATGCCGTCGCGCTCCGCCGGGCCGTAGCGGGGGGGGAACCGCGGGGGGCCGTGTCCTTCGGCCAGGCCCCGCTCAGCCAGGTACCTGCGGGGGCAGGGATGAGACCAGGCCGCCGACCCCACCCCCGGCCTCGCCCCCCTTTCCCGTCCCCCACCCTGCGCCTGGTACCTCGCTTGGCCCCCCCCGGGGGTCTGCGCCCCCCTTTCCCATACACCATCCTGGGCTGGGCCCCCCAGACTCGCCCGGGGGTCTGCACCCCCCCTTTCCCATACACCATCCTGGCCTGGGACCCCCCAGACTCACCCGGGGGTCTGCGCCCCCCCTTTCCCATACACCATCCCGGCCTGGGACCCCCCAGACTCGCCAGGGGGTCTGTGCCCCCCCTTTTCCCATACACCATCCTGGGCTGGGCCCCCCCAGACTTGCCCGGGGGTCTGCGCCCCCCCTCGCCCCCCACACTCACCAGGCCCATTTCTGGGGGAAGTACCCCCAGGCGCCCAGGTTGGGCTCCGTCTCGACGCCCGCGTCCCGCACGTAGCTTTGGGCCAGGGGCAGCGTCTGCAGCAGGCCGGCCCCCCACTGCGCCAGGGGGAGCCCCCGCACCGCGTAGGCCGTGAACAGGGCCGAGGCCAGCGCCCCCAGGTACCCTGCAGCGGGGCAAGGGTCCGTCAGTGCCCCGCACGGAGCCCCCGGTACTCTACCCCCCATCCCCGCGCCTGGGGCCAGAGCCGCCGCTCAGAGCAGGACCCCCCCAGTTCCCCCCAGCGGGGCACGGCATCGGGGGCTGGGACCTCCCACAGCCCTTCCATAAACCCCAATGGGAGATGGGCGGGGGGATGGCCTCCCACACTGTGCCCCACCCCCCTGCAATGGGGCACAGCATTGGGGGCTGGGAGATGGGGGGGCTGCCCCCCTGCAAGGGGGAGGGGGATGCCAGGGGTGGGAGTGTGGGACTATTTTCCCCTCCAGCCCCCTGGCACAGTGCCAGCCCCTCGTGCCCCTTACCTGTGGGGTGATGGTGTGTCATGCGCCCACTCTCCACGCTGATCCGGATCAGGGTCGGTAGCTCTGTGGGGTGCGGGTACCTGGGGGGGCAGGGGCAGTGCAGGGTCATGCCCCCCAGCCCGGTGCCCCTCCGACACTGGACCCCCCCAGCGCCCCCCTGGCATGCAGCCGCCAGACCCCCGAGACCCAGGGCCCCCATCTTCCTGGACACTCTGTCCTCTGTCCTGACCCCCCCCAGTCTCCTCCTGGTGCCCCCAGCTCCGACCCCCTTCCCTGGGGTGCTCCATGGCCCCTGGGGGCCCCGGCCCCCACCTGAGCCCGATGGCCATGGAGCGCATGGCGGCCCCGCAGCCGGTGGCGTTGGGGTTGAAGGGGATCCGGTACCCGGCCGGCTCACCCGGGCGCAGCTGGGATGTCCCTGGAGGGAGAGAGGGTGGGGGTCACACGGGCACCCCGCAGAGTCCCTGAAATAGCACCCCCCAAGCCCGGCCCAGGTATGCACAGCCCATGACCCCCCCCCACGTGTCCTGGGGACCCCCCATGCTCCCCCCCATGTCACAGGCGTGTGGGGCTGGCGGGCTGCGGGGGCTGCTGGGCTCGGGGGGGCACATGGGGCAGCTGGGCGGGGCAGTGGAGGGGGCCCCAGGAGGCAGCTGCAGGCTGGGTGTTGGTGGGCATGGGGGGGGGCCAGTGCCCAGGGGGTGCCAGGCATGGGGGGGGCATCTCTACCCTACCCAGGATGCTGGTGGGGCCGGGTTTCCTGCCCTCCATGTCTCCCATGGCTGCCACGTAGCCTCGCGCCAACTCCTGCAGCAAGGGCTCCCCTTCCAGTCCTGGGGGGCAGAGAGAGGGGTCAGTCTGGGGCCCCCCCAGCCACCACAGGGACCCCCAGCCAGTCCCCTTCCTCCCCCAACACCCCAACTTCTCTGGGTCCAGCTAACCGGCCCAACCTGATCCCTGATTTATCCCCGCCCCGGTGCCCCCCATTGCCCCCGGGTCTGCGCCCCTGGGGCGTTCGGAGGGTAACGGAAGGCCCCCCGGCCAGGTGACCGGAGCCGTGCTCGGAAGGGACGGAGGTGAAGACGAGGGAGCGAGACGGGCTGAGCGCTCGGGGCTGGGGGTGGGAGCCGACGAGTCTCGGTGATGGCGGGGCTCGGATCCCAAGAGGGATATGGACACTGAGGAGGACGCTGGAGCGACCCGGGTCATTGTCTGGGCCCTGGGAGGGTTGTGGTGGCCTGTGTCCGGACTGGTGGTGGGTAAGTGGCCCCCAGCCTGTCTGGGAGAAGGGAAGTCAGGCCGCGAGGCTGCTGGAAATGTCTCCGGACCCTGGGACACGGTCCTTCCTCAGCGCAGGTCTGCCTTGGGGCTCAGGAGGGGAGACCCTGAGCCGTAAGGATTGAGACCCCCAGCCGCTGACTGGAGTCGCCCTGAGCGTGGACGCTGGGCTGTAACCTCCGGACTGTTTCCAAACGGACTTTTGGCCGCTCCAGGCTCGTCTCTGCCCTCAAGAAGGGAACTCGAGCCTGTCTGGGGATCGACCCCGTCCCCAGCTCTCCGGCTTTTCTTTGCCAACCCTCCTCCCCCTGACAGGGGTGTCTGGATGGAGGCCGGAGGCCCGGCAGGTCAGGGGGACGGTGTCGGTGCCCGGGGGGCCGGACAGAGGCTGCTTCGGGCTGGCTGGGGGACCCTAGGTCCTGGGATGTCCCCCGGCGTGTGGAGTCTGTCTGCCCCGGTCTGTTCGCAGCTCACCCTGATTGAGTGACCTCAGCGGGCTCCCACGGGCAGCCCCGTCACCCCCCCCTTTTCTCTCCCCCCCGGATCTGTGCCCCCCCATTTCCCCCTGGATCTGTGCCCCCCAGACCTGTGTCCCCCTCACCGGTGGCCAGGGCCTCGGCGGTTGCCAGGTGCAGGATGGTGTCGTCACTGACGGGCCAGTCGGGGAGCGCGGCCTGGATGCCCCCCAGCCCCCCCAGCTGGGCCAGCTCGGCGTGGATCTGGGGGCCCGAGGGGCAGTACTCCCAGCGCTGGTTCCGGTAGCCCAACGCGTCGCCCGCCCCGCTCAGCACCATGGCCGCTCGGTACGCTGCCCGGGGAGGGGCCCTGGGGGGAGACGGGGGTCAGGACTCCGGCCCCCCAAGCATCAGCCCCCCGCCGCTCCCCCCCGCCGCTCAGCGCCCTGCTGGCTGGGTAAAGGTGTGGGGTGGGTCAGGGGTCTGGCCCCCCAACCCCACCCCCCAACTCTTCACCCCCCCCCCCCACTCAGCTCCATGGCTGGGGCTGGGGACAGCCTGGGGTGGGGGAGGGGGGCACTTACGTCCCCTCCATGGAGCCTCCAGCTGGCCGGGGGCGTCTGGCCCACCTGCGTCCGTCTGTCCCTGCCGGCCCCTGCCCGTCCCTCTGTCTGTCTGTCTGGCCGTCAGTCTCTGCGGGGCCCTGCGTCCCTCCCTGCGTCCGTCTGTCCCTGCCGGCCCCTGCCCGCCCCTCTGCAAGGGCCTGGCCGGCCGGCCGTCCCCCCGTCTGTCTGTGCCCGTCCCTGCAGGCCCCTGTCCCTGGGTCCCCCTGTGTCGCCCCCCCCAATGCTGGCTCAGCGAGTCCTGTCTCTAAACGCGGCCTTGGCGCGGAGCCAGCTCCAGCCGGCCGCCCTTAAAGGGGCCAGAGAAACCAGAGCCCGCGAGGAGGGGGCTAGATGGGGGTGTGGGGCCGGGGAGCTGGCTTGGGGGGTGGGGGGCTGGGTAGATGGGGCTGTGGGGGTGGAGCTGGGAGTGTGGGGGCAGGTGGGAGCTGGGTAGATGGGGATGTGGGGTGGGGGCAGGGGGGCTGGCTGGGGCTGTGGGGGTGGGGAGCTGGGTGCCTGGGGGTGTGTGGGGCTGGCTAGATGGGGCTGTGTGGCTAGATGGGGCTGGGTAGATGGGGCCGGCTGGGGTTGTGGGGCTGGCTAGGTGGGGCTGTGTGGGGCTGTGTGGCTAGATGGGGCTGGGGGGTGGGGGGCTGGGTAGTTCTGCCTCCCCCCAGCTCTCGCTGCCATTTCCTGCCATGCGCCCATCTCCGCATCACAGCCCACAGCTCGTCCGCTGGTCACTGCCTCCCGCCCGTTTCCTGCCCCCGGGGGCCCCTGGGCTCAGAGCCGTGCGCGGGCCCCACTGGGTCAGCCGGGCAGGGGGCAGCGGGAGCCGGCCCCACGGGGGGAGCTGTCGGGCCAGGCTGGCTGCAGACTCAGGCAGGCGTCGCCGCTCCCCCGGCCGGGCGTCGCCAGGGCCGGGGCAGACCCTCCCCAGGGGCTGCGTGTGGGGCGGGCGCTCGGTTGCGATGCGCCTGGTGCTGTGGGTCGCCCTCCTGCGGCTGGCGGCCAGCTCCCGGCAGCGTGGTAAGGGCAGGGGGCGAGGCCTCCGTGTCAGACGCATGGAGCTGGCAAGATCCAGGGGGCAGCAGCTGGTCCTTGCTCTGTGTGTGGCTGCGTGTGCAGCACCTGGCACCCGGGCCCCGACCTCGGGTGGGGCGGGGGGGCTGGGTGGCGAGGGGGCCCAATCTCAGGCGGGGCGGGGGGGCTGGGCGGCGAGGGGGCCCGATCTCGGGCGGGGCGGGGGTCTGGGTGGCGAGGGGCCCGATCTCGGGCGGGGCGGGGGGCTGGGCGGCGAGGGGCCTGACAGGTCCCCGCGCGGGCGTCTCCCAGCTCTGACTCTCCTGCCCCTCCCAGGTCACTGCCTGGGGGGCTCCGAGTCCTGGGTGCCCGGCCCGAGGGGGCGTCCCTGGAGATGAGCTGCACCGTGGACCCCCCCCCCCGCTGCCCGGGGCCCTCCACCAGCGCCCTGAGCATCCGGGCCCTGCGAGGCCACGACTCGGGCGTCTGTCGCTGCCACCTCGTCCTGCTGCTCTTGGGGCAGCCCTGCCTGCTGCTGGGGCCTGGGACCCACTCGTCGTCACAGGTACCCTGCCCCCCGGCAGTCCTGCCCTGCCCCCGTCTTCCCCTTCCCTGCCCCCCAGCAGTCCTGCCCTGCCCCTGTCTTCCCCTTCCCTGCCCCCCAGTCCTGCCCTGCCCCGCCCCCGTCTTCCCCTTCCCTGCCCCCCAGTCCTGCCCTGCTCCTGTCTTGCCTTCCCCGGCCTGCCCCCCAGTCCTGCCCTGCCTCCATTTCCCCTTCCCCCAGCTCTGCCAGTGCCCCTCACTCCCGACCCGCAGCCCCCTGCTAGCCTGGCCCTGCCCGCCCCGGGTCTGCCGGTGCCCCTCACTCCCGACCCGCAGCCCCTCAGATTTGCCCAGACAGAGCTGACCGGGAGGAGATCTCAGGATGTCTCTCTCTTTCTCTCTCTCTCAGGTCCCTCTGCTCAGAACACGACCTGGCCCGGTCTGCAGGAGAACACAACCCGATCCGAGCCCAGACGTCGAGGACTGTCCCCACATCACTGGACCATCCGGCTGCTGGCGCTGGGAGCAGGACTCGTTCTCACGGCTGCCGTTGTGCTTTGCCTGCCCAGGAGGAGGGGAAGGGAGAACCGGGAATGAAACCCGCTCGACTCGGCTCCTCTGGGAGTTTGCCTCATTTCTGCTGGGCTGAGAGGAGCCTCGTTCAGAGCTGAAATGGCACTTTCAACCCGGGATCCCTCCTGCCCTATCACCTTCTACTCCTGGGGGGATTCTGCGCCACTGTGCGCATAATTCATGGGCCGCACATAATTTCCTGCCCCCCGCAGAAAATAACTTATGCCTGCAGTTCCGCCTTTTGCCCACCAGGGGCCCCTGTGGCGCTAGAACAGAGCAGCTGCCCGGAAGAGAATTGGCTGCCTGCCCATGGGGCCAGGTCAGGAGACGGGATACGGGGGGATGGACGGTGTGGGGCACATGGAGCTGCTGGGGGCGGGTGTCACAGACTGGGGTTCCTAAGGGTTATTGGGAGAGGACAGACTGGGGCAGGGGCTGAATGGGAGTGGAGGGGCAGGGCCATGTGGGGGAAGGGAGGTGGCTGAGTTGGGGCACAGAGACGTGGGGACAGCGGGGAGGGGCTGCAGGGACACAGACAACGTGGCGTGAGCTCTGCCTAGCCTGCTGGGTGGCCCATTAAGGACGCTCAGCCACACAACTGACCCACTGAGAGAAGGCAGAGACGCCTGGGGACTCAGCCAGGTGTGCAGGGCCCTGCCTAGGGACAGAGCTCTGAGCTGTTCCCAGGCCATGGGATGGGCAGCTTGTCCTTGGGACACAGAAAGCAGAGACCACACGGCAAGAGACTATAAAAGGCAGCTGCTGCTCCTCCATCTGGACTTCAGTCCTGCCTCTGGCCTCTGGAGGGACTTTGCTACAAACTGAAGCTCTGAACGAAGGACTGAAGGACCCGTCCCAGCTGGGGATGTTCTCCAGAGACAGGATTTGAACCTGCCGTTTATTCCATCCCTGCTGCAAGCCTGAGCCGAGAACTCTGACATCACTGGGTGTCATTGATTCCATTGAACCCATTCCAGCTCTCGTCTCTATTTCTTTCCTTTTATGAATAAACCTTTAGATTTTAGATTCTGAAGGACTGGCAACAGCGTGATTGGTGGGTAGGATCTGATTTGTACATTGTGTCACGGAGTGTGGGGGAGTCCAGGCCCTGCACCCCACTTCCTGGGATTCCCTGAGACTCTCAGCCAGCCAGTAAAACGGAAGGTTTATTGGACAACAGGAACACAGTCCAAAACAGAGCTTGTGGGTGCAACCAGGACCCCTCAGTCAAGTCCTTCTGGGGGGCAGGGAGCTCAGACCCCAGCCCTGGGGTTCCCTGCGTTCCTCCACCCAGCCCCAAACTGAAACTAAACCCCCCCAGCAGGCCCCCTCCTGCAACCTGTCTTCACATTCCCCGGCAGAGGTGTTACCTCCCCCTCCCCCTCCTGGCTCAGGTGACAGGCTCTCAGGTCTCCCATCCCCAGGGCACATTCCCAGGTCAACACTCCCCGATCCCTGCTGCCTCACATCCTCACATCTCTCCCCCCTTCGAGACTGAACTGAGCGGGGTCACTGTGACCAGTGACCTGGGGAAGTTCGGGGCCCCCTCTCCGGGACAGCGCGTCCGCTATCAGGTTGGCCCTTCCCTTCACATGACCACGTCCATGTCGTAATCCTGCAGGAGCAGGCTCCATCTCAGGAGCTTGGCGTTGGCTCCTCTGATCTGGTGCAGCCAGGTCAGGGGAGAGTGGTCGGTGTAGACGGTGAAGTGTCGCCCAAAAAGATAGGGCTGTAGTTTCTGAAGGGCCCACACCATGGCCAGGCACTCCTTCTCGATGGCCGCGTAGTGTTGCTCCCGGGGTAGCAACTTCTTGCTCAGGTACACGATGGGGTGTCTCTCCCCCTTTCCGTCCTCCTGCATTAACACCACCCCCAGTCCCGTGTCAGAGGCGTCGGTGAACACCACAAAGGGCTTGTCAAAGTCTGGGTTTGCCAGAACTGGGCCACGGACCAGAGCCTCCTGCCATATAACAGTTCGAAAGGCGAAAATCCGGTCGATTCCTGGGGCACCTCCCGGTACGCGAACAGCAGGTGAGGTAAGTACTTGTCCCAGTCCTGCGGGTGCTGGTTCATAAAGGTTTTCAGCATCATCTTTAGCGTCCCGTTAAACCTCTCCACCAGCCCATTGGACTGGGGGTGATAAGCTGAGGCCCAGTCGTGCCGGACCCCACATTTCTCCCACAAGCACCGGAGCGGGGCCGACATGAAGTTGGAGCCTTGGTCTGTCAAGACTTCCTTGGGGAACCCCACTCGGCTGAAAATGGTCAGGAGCGCATCGGCCACGGTGTCTGCTTCAATGGAAGCTGAGGGCACTGCCTCGGGGTAGCGGGTGGCAAAATCTACCACCCCCAGAATGTATTTCTTCCCCGACCGGGTCGTCTTGCTGAGAGCCCATTCTTGGTCCAGGAACCCCTTCTCCCACAGGAACCTCTCCTGGCAGCCTCTCCTCATGGTCCGTCCCACACCGAGGTCGGCCAGGTCCCTGAGCTTCCGCAAGGAGGGATCTTTCCTCACCTCGGCCTGGAACTCAGCGGCTGGGGAAGGGATGGGGCCCAGTTCCCCCTCAGTGGCCAGGTCTGAGGCCTCCTGTCTCTGAGCCGTGCCCCTCGGCCCTCCCTCCCCACCAGGGAAGGGTCCTGCACCTCCGGTGTGGTACCCTCCCCGAGGTCAGGGAGCAGTGCCCCTCGCCGGCTCTGGCTACGGGTCACAACCAGGGCGGTCTGGGGCTTGCTTGGCCAGTCCTCTAGGTCTCCCCCCATCAAAACTTCAGTGGGCAAAGGGTGGTGTACCCCCAAATCCTTGGGGTCCTCCTTCACCCCCCATTTCAGGTGTACCCTTGCCACGAGCACCTTAACTGGGGTCCCGCCCACCCCCGTCAGGGTCAGGTAGGTGTTGGGCACCACCCAATCTGGGGCCACCACCTCGGGCCGGGCCAGCGTCACCTCCGCGCCCGTATCCCAGTATCCATTGACCTTCCTCCCATCCACCTCCAGGGGAACAAGGCACTCTCTCCGGAGGGACAGCCCCGCGCCCACCCTGTAAACCGAGCACCCTGAGTCCAGAGCCTCCAGCCCTCTGGTGGAGCTGGCCGGGGGTACTCTTCCCTCCGGGGCAGGTGGTAAACTGGTAGCCCCCCTTTCCTGGGTCGTCTGCCCCTCGTCCAGCTGGGTCCCTACCCAGTTAACCCTGGGTAGGTTGGGTCTGCTCAGTCTGTCCCTGAGCCTGGGGCACTGGGTCCGTACGTGGCCTCTCTGGCCACAGTGATAGCAGCTCAGGTCACGTTGGTCCCCTCGAGCGGGTCGGAGGGGCCCGACGCCAGGCGTTCCCCTTGGGAGGGGGTTCTCCCTATTTCCCCGCTGGGGGGTCCCCTGGTGACTCTCTCTCTCTGAATCGGGGGGGGGCCTGTTGTTTTGGGACTCCTCCCGGCTACCCCCTGACCGACTGTTCACAAACTCGTCGGCCAGCTGCCCTGCGTGCTGGGGGTTCTCGAGCTTTTTGTCCACCAGCCACAGCCTCAGGTCGGAAGGGCACTGTTCATACAGCTGCTCCAGTACGATTAGGTCAAGCAGGTCCTCTTTAGCTTGGGCCCCAGCTGTCCACTTGCGGGCATACCCCTGCATCCGGTTGGCCTGTTGTAGGTAGGTGACCTCAGGCGTTTTACGCTGACTCCGGAACCTTCTCCGGTCAGGACTCTGGGGCAGTCGCCTTTCTGTGAGCAGCCTGTCTGCAGGACACACAGCTCACCCAGCTTCCCCCTTCCTGGGTCTGACCTCGGAGCATTCAGCATCCTCTGCCCCTCCGGGCGCTTCCCACAGCGAGTCCGCTCAGGCGGGGTCCTAGGGAAGCCAGAGGGTCCTGCACCCCAACTTCGCAGTCAGACGTGACTCTCAGCCAGCCAGTAAAACAAGGTTTATTTGACGACAGGAACATGGTCTAACACAGAGTTTGTAGGTGCAGAGAACAGGACCCCTCAGCTGGGTCCATTTTGGGGGGCAATGAGCCAGACAACCCCGTCTGCCCTTCACTCCATGTCCCCAGCCAGCCCCAAACTGAAACTCCCTCCAGCCCCCCCTCCTCTGGGCTTTGTCCCTTTCCCGGGCCAGGAGGTCACCGGATTCCTTTGTTCTCCAACCCTTCAGCTCTCACCTTGCAGGGGGGAAGGGCCCAGGCCATCAGTGGCCAGGAAACAGGGTGTCGGCCATTCTCTGTGTCCAGACCCCTGCACACACCTGCCCTCTAGGGCTCTGCAATGATCATACACCCTTACCCCACCCCCTAGATACTTAAGAACTGCCTAGGGGAAACTGAGGCACCCCCACACTATTCAGAGGAAACATTAAGAACAGTCCCACTTCGTTTCAAAGGGCCAGGGTACATAAATGGCCGACACCCTGTTTCCTGGCCACTGATGGCCTGGTCCTTCTGTGACGAAGTGGGACTGTTCTTAATGTTTCCTCTGAATAGTGTTGGGGTGCCTCAGTTTCCCCTAGGCAGTTCTTAAGTATCTAGGGGGTGGAGTAAGGGTGTATGATCATTGCAGAGCCCTAGAGGGCAGGTGTGTGCAGGAGTCTGGACACAGAGAATGGCCGACACCCTGTTTCCTGGCAACTGATGGCCTGGGCCCTTCCCCCCCTGCAAGGTGAGAGCTGAAGGGTTGGAGAACAAAGGAATCAGGTGACTACCTGGCCCGGGAAAGGAACAAAGCCCAGAAGAGGAGGGGCTGGAGGGAGGTTCAGTTTGGGGCTTGCTGGGACATGGAGTGAAGTGCAGACGGGGTTGTCTGGCTCACTGCCCCCCAAAATGGACCCAGCTGAGGGGTCCCGTTCTCTGCACCTGCAAGCTCTGTTTTAGACCATGTTCCTGTCGTCTAATAAACCTTCTGTTTTACTGGCTGGCTGAGAGTCACGTCTGACTGCGAAGTTGGGGTGCAGGACCCTCTGGCTTCCCCAGGAGCACCGCCTGAGCGGACTCGCGGTGGGAAGCGCACGGAGGGGCAGAGGATGCTGAATGCTCCGAGGTCAGACCCAGGAAGGTGGAAGCTGAGTGAGCTGTGTGTCCTGAAGACAGGCTGCTCACAGAAAGGCGACTGCCCCAGAGTCCTGACTGGCTTCATGGGGAGCAGTTCCAGAGCATCGCCCGGGGACTCCGTGACAACTGGTGGCAGCGGTGGGATGTACTGCACCCCGTGGATGGCGCTTCCTGCAGTAAGTGACTGGGGAGCAGTAACACGAAGGGGGATTGCCGAGGACCAGGCCTGCTGAAGGCTCAGAGAGGAGCGGTTTCGGGGGGCGGTTAACCCCTGGGAGTGTGTGACCAGTGAGAAGGACTGTGCAGTAGCAGGGTTCCCCTGGGGATTGCAGCGAGCAGTCCAAGGGGCGGAGGAGTCTGCAGCTCGACCCTGGCAAAGAGGTGGTGACCTCGAGAAGGGCTGGCACACTAGGGGTTCTCCCTGGAAACCGTGGGGAGCTGAGAACACATGGGCCTGTGAGTCCACGACAACTTGGGAGGAGCGGAGTGACGGCCTGTCACCGTCTCCTTAAGAAGGACATTGTAACCCTGTGCAAACAGAGAGGGTTGAGTGTTGGAAAGTTCACCAAAGCAGAGTTAATCGTGCAGCTGGAGGAGGATGACCGCTCTAAGGAAGGTTTCAGAGGAACAGCCGTGTTAGTCTGTATTCGCAAAAAGAAAAGGAGTACTTGTGGCACCTTAAGGTGCCACAAGTACTCCTTTTCTTTTCGCTCTAAGGAACAGATTTCTGACCCCAACTGGGGCTATAGCAGGATCTGGGAGCAGCTGAAGCGGGAGCCAGGCACCCCCAAGACTCCTGTCCCCGACCAGACGAGGGTCTTCACGATCGGGTTCCCCATCGGGGGATCGAGACGGACGGGATTGGAGCTGAGTCTGAGAGAGCAAGAGGACCCTGGGAGACAGCGAGAGCCCGAGAAAGAGCTGCAGAAGCAGCAGCAGCATGAACTGGCGTTGGGGGAGCGGAGAGGCCTAGGGGACCTCCCAGGGGTGAGTGGGGGATAGACCCCGGGGGGCCAGTTCCGCAGGGAACCTCGAGACTAAATTGCTGCCCCTGGTTAAGGAGGGGGGGTGTGTGGATGCCCACCTCACTGCCTTTGAGCAGGCTGGCGATTTGAACCAAGGGGACCCTGCGGAAAAGCCCCGGTGTCTAGCTCCCTTGCTGGGTCCCAAGGCCATAGACTCCGTCAGCCAGATGGGTGGGGAGGTGGACAGGCTCCCACTCCTGACCCCAACCTATATGTCTGTGTGGAGTTTCCTGGGGCCAGGCCCCTCGGACCTCCAGTGGGAGTAGAAAGTGATGGTCAATGGGGAGACATTCTTGGGGTGGCCAAAGGGCATGGGCTGCATAAACCTTCCCACATGCGGCCTGCGAGTGCTATCGACCACCCCTGACCTAAGGGAGGGCGTGAAACTGGAAGGGCCTGGTGTAACTCCTACCAAGGAATGGGAGAGATGCTGGGGCATCCATGGGAATGTTGGTGGCTTCGAACTTCCCCAGGTCACCGGCTAAAGTGACCCCGCTCAGTTCGATCTCGAAGGGGGGAGAGATGTGACGAAGTGGGACTGTTCTTAATGTTTCCTCTGAATAGTGTGGGGGTGCCTCAGTTTCCCCTAGGCAGTTCTTAAGTATCTAGGGGGTGGAGTAAGGGTGTATGATCATTGCAGAGCCCTAGAGGGCAGGGGTGCGCAGGGGTCTGGACACAGAGAATGGCCGACAACCTGTTTCCTGGCAACTGATGGCCTGGGCCCTTCCCCCCCTGCAAGGTGAGAGCTGAAGGGTTGGAGAACAAAGGAATCAGGTGACCTCCTGGCCCGGGAAAGGAACAAAGCCCAGAGGAGGAGGGGCTGGAGGGAGGTTCAGTTTGGGGCTGGCTGGGACATGGAGTGAAGTGCAGACGTGGTTGTCTGGCTCACTGCCCCCCAGAATGGACCCAGCTGAGGGGTCCCGTTCTCTGCACCTGCAAGCTCTGTGTTAGACCATGTTCCTGTCGTCTAATAAACCTTCTGTTTTACTGGCTGGCTGAGAGTCACGTCTGACTGCGGAGTTGGGGGGCAGGACCCTCTGGCTTCCCCAGGATAACGCCTGGGCAGACTCACTGTGGGAAGCGCACAGAGGGGCAGAGGAGGCTGAATGCTCCGAGGTCAGACCCAGGAAGGTGGAGCCGGGTGAGCTGTGTGTCCTGCAGACAGGCTGCTCACAGAAAGGAGACTTTCCCAGAGTCCTGCCCGGCTTCGTGGGGAGCAGGTCCAGAGCATCGCCCGGGGATCCCGTGACACCCCTGCCCTGGGGCACAGCTGGGGGGGAGGGGGTGCCCGGACCCTTCTCTGGCAGGGCTGGTGCTGCCCCAGAGAGGCCCCGGCTGCCCCCGGGTCAGCGGGAGCCCTGGGCTATGAGCCCTGTTGCCTCCCTGTGCCCGGGCCCTGGCCGGACGGGCACCGGCTTTGCACAGACCCGCCCGGTCCGGACAGTTTGGGGGAGCTGACAGACACTGCCCCAAACGGGGACTCGGCAGCCAGTGCAGGGGGCAGGGCAGACAGAGACCCAGGCTGGGGGGGGGCAGGGCGGACACAGATGCAGGTGGGGGGGCAGGGCTGACAGAGACCCCAGACTCTCTGGGGGGGATCAGCACAGTCCCAAGCCGGGTGCCGTGGGGCACGTGTCAGCGAACGATCAACACAAGCCTTATCTCCGGGGTCCAGCCGCGGCTGGGCCGCGTCTCCCGCCCATCACAGAGCCGTTGGCTGCTGCCCCCGATAACGCTGCCCCCGGCCGAGCTGGGGCCCGGGGGCTGCCAGTCGGAGCCGGACGCCCTGCGGAGCAGACACGGACCGCCCAGTGTCGCCATGAGCCGCTCCCCGCTGACCCTCCTCCTCGTCCTCGGCCTCCTCGGGGGCTGCGGTGAGTGGCTGGGAGCCCGCCCTGGACACGGGGAGCCCCGAGGGGTAACAGGTCCCCCAGCTGCAGGGCAGAGCCTCCTGGGCAGGGCGGGGAGGGCTCCATCGGGGGGCCTGGGGGACCCCCGTCGCCAGCCCCCGCTGGCTGGGCCGGGAGCTGGAGGGAGCAGGGCAGAGACAAACACCCCCCCGCCCCCCCTTCTGTCCCCGCCGCGGGTACCCCACGGCTTTACCGGGGCCGCTGCTCCCCGGCTGAGCGGCTGTCAGCGTCCCCCCCAGACCAAGCCAGCCGCCGGCTCACCCCCTCCCGGGCCGCTGACCCGCCCCTGCTCTCTGTGCCCGGTGCAGCCGGCAAGCTGGCGGTGGAGACGGACGCCTCCCCGGTGCGAGCCAAGGTGGGGGACGACGTGGTGCTGAAGTGTCAGTTCTCCGTGGCGCGGCCCCCCGTGGACCTGAGCCAGCTGGTGGTGCAGTGGTTCCACCGGGGCGGGCAGCTGGTGGAGTTCGACACCGTGGTGCGCGGGAGCCGGCCGGGCGCCAACCTGAGCGTGGAGGGGCTGCAGAGGGGCAACGCCGCGCTCTACCTGAGCCAGGTGACACCGGAGAGCGCCGGCAACTACCGCTGCTATGTCACCTACGTGCCCGACGTGCGCATCAAACAGGTCGTCCTCCAAGTCGAGGGTAAGGCGGCCGGCCTGCCGGGGCCTGCTATGGGTCCCGCCGTGGGCCCTGCCGGGGTCATGCCACGGGGCCTGCCTTGGGGCCTGCCACGGGTCCTGCTATGGGTCCCGCCGTGGGCCCAGCCGGGGTCATGCCACGGGGCCTGCCTTGGGGCCTGCCACGGGTCCTGCTATGGGTCCCGCCGGGGGCCCTGCCGGGGTCATGCCACGGGGCCTGCCTTGGGGCCTGCCACGGGTCCTGCTATGGGTCCCGCCGTGGGCCCTGCCGGGGTCATGCCACGGGGCCTGCCTTGGGGCCTGCCACGGGTCCTGCTATGGGTCCCGCCGTGGGCCCTGCCGGGGTCATGCCACGGGGCCTGCCTTGGGGCCTGCCATGGGTCCTGCTATGGGTCCCGCCGTGGGCCCTGCTGGGGTCATGCCACGGGTCTTGCTATGGGGCCTGCCTTGGGGCCTGCCATGGGTCGTGCTATGGGCCATGCATGGGGCCCTGCCCTGGGGCCCTGCCACAGGCCGGCCAACACTCCCCTTGCTCTCCAGAGAGCTGGGAACTCCCACCCACAGCCCCGCTCCCACCCCATTCCCGCCCGCCCCCGACAGAGCTCCTGCCCCCTGCCCACAGCGCCCCCTGCTGGCCGAGGTGGGGGCTGCAGCAGCTGCAGCTGCTGGCCTGCTGATGGAGGCGGCTGGGGCCGCCGGGGCAGACGTGCACCGGTCGTGGTGACGGGTGTCCCCGGTTTGTGCCCCGCAGACCCCTCGAAGCCGCCCACGGAGGAGCCGGAGGCCGTGGCCCCTCACGCCTGCACCCCCGACCCCGACCCCCTGGTGCTGAAGAAGCTGGACCAGGTGCTGAGCATCCTGCAGCAGATCAGCCGCAAGCTGGGAGCGGCGGGTGCCGGGGCTGGGGGGGACGCCTGAGCCCAGCCCCGACTCCAGGGGACACCCGGGCTGCACGGGGATGATCTCGGCGCTGTGGGGGCATCTATGGGGCCAGTTGCGGGGGGGGGGGGGGGAATGAAGAGAGCAGCAGGGGAGGCATCGTGGAGGGAAAGAGCCAGGGAGCTGCTGGGACAGGATAGGGGCCGGGGGGGCAGAGGGAGTAGGGGCTACACATTGGGCGAGGGGGAGAGGGCTTTGCTTGGTGCTGCATGTGGGGGGATGTAGCAGGAGGCTGTGCATTGGGGGGGATGCTGTGGGGGGCTGTGCACTGGGGGGAAGGGGGTTCAGCTTTAGGGTGGTCCCATTGGGCCGCACCGGGATGCAGATTGTGAGCTGTTGTCTGAATAAAGCCGGTGGTGATGCACGGTCCGTGTCCTCGTCCGTGATGTGGGGGTCGGGGGGGTGAACCCCGCCGCTGAGCCTCCATCCCGGCCCCACACTCTCTGTGTCTGGGGCAGTGGGACAGGCCCCCCAGAAGGGGAATGGGGGCTGCCCCATCCCAGGGGGTGCAGGGTCCGGCCCCTCTCCCTGATGGGACGCTGCCCTGGAGGGAGGAGAGGGTGTCCCGTGTCCAGGGCATTGACTGAGGCCTGGCTGGGCTCGGCCCGTGCTGCCCCCGGGAAGGGGCGACTATAATCCGAGGGGAGCGGAGCCCAGAGCCGGGTGGGGGGTGAACCACCCCCAGGCTGGGGTCCCCACGCCGACACAGAGCAGGCCTGGGGCAGGGAACCGCCCCCCATGCCTGGCTGGGACAGTCCGACACGGGTGCCACGGGAAGGGGACACGGGTGTCCTGGGGGTACTTGGGTCCTGGCCCCACGAGGCCACCGGCTGCCCCAGGATAAAAACAATCCAGGCAGACGGCACCGGCGTGCCTGGGGGGACGGGATGGGACGTCCCAGCCAATCAGGGGGCTGCTGGCCACGTTCGGGGCTTATCGGGGCCCTGCCCCATGCACGCACCCCCAGAGATGTGTCTGTGTGGGGCCGTGCTGGCCCTGTGCTGCATGGCAGCTGGTGAGTATGGGGCCAGTCCCGCCGCAGGTCCCCCGGGGTCTCCCCGAGACTGGCCCCTCGCTGCCCCGGGGTTCCCCTGTGACCTCCCCGAGACAGGGCCCCTTGCTGCCCCAGGGTCGCCCTGAGACTGGCCCTTCGCTGCCCCTGAGTCTCCCCGACACTGACCCCTCGCTGCCCCGGGATTCCCCTGTGACCTCCCTGAGACTGGCCCCTCGCTGCCCCTGGGTTTCCCCGAGACTGGCCCATCGCTGCCCCTGAGTCTCCCCGACACTGACCCCTCGCTGCCCCGGGATTCCCCTGTGACCTCCCCGAGACAGGGCCCCTCGCTGCCCTGGGTCTCCTCGAGACTGGGCCTCCACTGCCCATGGGGATTCCCCTGTGACGTCCCCAATACTGGCCCCCCACTGCCCCTGGATCTCCCTGAGACAGGCCTCTCATTGCCCTGGGGGGTTCCCCCTGGATCTGCCCAAGACAGGCAGGAGGGTGAGGGGGGCAGGAGCCAGCTCAGGGGGGAGATGAGAGCTACCCCTGCTTCCCCAAAGCGGAAGGGCCAAGCAGTTCCCCTCATCACTCCAGGGCAGGGTGTGGGGACCCCAACAGAGCTGGGGGGCAGGGCCAGGTGGCTGGAGAACGGCCCTGCCTGGGGAGATTCAAGGCCCATCCAAAGCTGTGGGGGCAGTGGGAAGTGTCCTGCAGGGAGCAGGGGTAACTCCACCCCAGGAGGGGTTCCCCCACCCCAGAGCATGCTGGGAGTCAAATGGGGTGCCCTCCTGTGACGAAGTGGGACTGTTCTTAATGTTTCCTCTGAATAGTGTGGGGGTGCCTCAGTTTCCCCTAGGCAGTTCTTAAGTATCTAGGGGGTGGAGTAAGGGTGTATGATCATTGCAGAGCCCTAGAGGGCATGTGTGTGCAGGGGTCTGGACACAGAGAATGGCCGACACCCTGTTTCCTGGCCACGGATGGCCTGGGCCCTTCCCCCCCTGCAAGGTGAGAGCTGAAGGGTTGGAGAACAAAGGAATCAGGTGACCACCTGGCCCGGGAAAGGAACAAAGTCCAGAGGAGGAGGGGCTGGAGGGGGGTTTTCAGTTTGGGGCTGGCTGGGACATGGAGTGAAGTGCAGACGTGGTTGTCTGGCTCACTGCCCCCCAAAATGGACCCAGCTGAGGGGTCCCGTTCTCTGCACCTGCAAGCTCTGTGTTAGACCATGTTCCTGTCGTCTAATAAACCTTCTGTTTTACTGGCTGGCTGAGAGTCACGTCTGACTGCAAAGTTGGGGTGCAGGACCCTCTGGCTTCCCCAGGACCCCGCCTGAGCGGACTCGCTGTGGGAAGCGCACGGAGGGGCAGAGGATGCTGAATGCTCCGAGGTCAGACCCAGGAAGGTGGAAGCTGTGTGAGCTGTGTGTCCTGCAGACAGGCTGCTCACAGAAAGGCGACTGCCCCAGAGTCCTGACTGGCTTCATGGGGAGCAGTTCCAGAGCATCGCCCAGGGACTCCGTGACAACTGGTGGCAGCGGTGGGATGTACTGCACCCCGTGGATGGTGCTTCCTGCAGTAAGTGACTGGGGAGCAGTAACACGAAGGGGGATTGCCGAGGACCAGGCCTGCTGAAGGCTCAGAGAGGAGCGGTTTCGGGGGGCGGTTAACCCCTGGGAGTGTGTGACCAGCGAGAAGGACTGTGCAGTAACAGGGTTCCCCTGGGGATTGCAGCGAGCAGTCCAAGGGGCGGAGGAGTCTGCAGCTCGACCCTGGCAAAGAGGTGGTGACCTCGAGAAGGGCTGGCACACTAGGGGTTCTCCCTGGAAACCGTGGGGAGCTGAGAACACACGGGCCTGTGAGTCCACAACAACTTGGGAGGAGCGGAGTGATGGCCTGTCACCGTCTCCTTAAGAAGGACATTGTAACCCTGTGCAAAAAGAGAGGGCTGAGCGTTGGAAAGTTCACCAAAGCAGAGCTAATCGTGCAGCTGGAGGAGGATGACCGCTCTAAGGAACAGATTCCTGACCCCAACTGGGGCTATAGCAGGAACTGGGAGCAGCTGGAGTGGGAGCCAGGCATCCCCAAGACTCCTGTCCCCGACCAGACGAGGGTCTTCACGATCGGGTTCCCCATCGGGGGATCGAGACGGACGGGATTGGAGCGGAGTCTGAGAGAGCAAGAGGACCGTGGGAGACAGCGAGAGCCCGAGAAAGAGCTGCAGAAGCAGCAGCAGCATGAACTGGCGGTGGGGGAGCGGAGAGGCCTAGGGGACCTCCCCGGGGTGAGTGGGGATAGATCCCGGGGTGCCAGTTCCGCAGGGAACCTCGAGACTAAATTGCTGCCCCTGGTTAAGGAGGGGGGTGTGGATGCCCACCTCACTGCCTTTGAGCAGGCTGGCGATTTGAACCAAGGGGACCCTGCGGAAAAGCCCCGGTGTCTAGCTCCCTTGCTGGGTCCCAAGGCCATAGACACCGTCAGCCAGATAGTTGGGGATGTGGACAGGCTCCCACTCCTGACCCCAACCTATATGTCTGTGTGGAGTTTCCTGGGGCCAGGCCCCCCGGACCTCCAGTGGGAGCAGAAGGTGATGGTCAATGGGGAGACATTCTTGGGGTGGCCAAAGGGCATGGGCTGCATAAACCTTCCCACATGCGGCCTGCGAGTGCTATTGACCACCCCTGACCTAAGGGAGGGCGTGAAACTGGAAGGGCCTGGTGTAACTCCTACCAAGGAATGGGAGAGATGCTGGGGCATCCATGGGAACGTTGGTGGCTTCGAACTTCCCCAGGTCACCGGCTAAAGTGACCCCGCTCAGTTCGATCTCGAAGGGGGGAGAGATGTGACGAAGTGGGACTGTTCTTAATGTTTCCTCTGAATAGTGTGGGGGTGCCTCAGTTTCCCCTAGGCAGTTCTTAAGTATCTAGGGGGTGGGGTAAGGGTGTATGATCATTGCAGAGCCCTAGAGGGCATGTGTGTGCAGGGGTCTGGACACAGAGAATGGCCGACACCCTGTTTCCTGGCAACTGATGGCCTGGGCCCTTCCCCCCCTGCAAGGTGAGAGCTGAAGGGTTGGAGAACAAAGGAATCAGGTGACCTCCTGGCCCGGGAAAGGAACAAAGCCCAGAGGAGGAGGGGCTGGAGGGGGTTTCAGTTGGGGGCTGGCTGGGACATGGAGTGAAGTGCAGACGTGGTTGTCTGGCTCACTGCCCCCCAAAATGGACCCAGCTGAGGGGTCCCGTTCTCTGCACCTGCAAGCTCTGTTTTAGACCATGTTCCTGTCGTCTAATAAACCTTCTGTTTTACTGGCTGGCTGAGAGTCACGTCTGACTGCGAAGTTGGGGTGCAGGACCCTCTGGCTTCCCCAGGAGCCCCGCCTGAGCGGACTCGCTGGGGGGAAGCGCACGGAGGGGCAGAGGATGCTGAATGCTCCGAGGTCAGACCCAGGAAGGTGGAAGCTGTGTGAGCTGTGTGTCCTGAAGACAGGCTGCTCACAGAAAGGCGACTGCCCCAGAGTCCTGACTGGCTTCATGGGGAGCAGTTCCAGAGCATCGCCCAGGGACTCCGTGACACCTCCCGCCCCAGAGGATGCTGGGAGTGAACGGGGCACCCCCCGCCCCAGAGGATGCTGGGAGTCAAATGGCTGCAGGTGTCCGTGGGCCCCTCGGCGGGGCGGGCGAGCCCCGGGCAGCGCGTGGTGCTGGAGGGCCTCTTCGGGGCCGGCGACCCGCCCCTGGACCCGGAGCAGCTGCAGGCGCCGTGGCGGCACGAGGGGCGCACGGTGCTGGAGCTCGCCGGGGCGGGGCGGGGCGGGCGGCGCGGGCGGGACTCAGCCTGGACGAGGACGAGGGAGGAGCGGGAACCTCTCGCGGGCGCTGCAGGGCGTCACCCCCACGACAGCCGGGCCTGGACCTGCTACGTCCTCTGCCCGCCGACCAGGCCCAGGGCAGCCCCACCCTGCGCGTGGCAGGTGAGCACGGGGCGGGGGGGAAACCGGCCACAGCGCCCCCTGCTGGGGGGCACCGACCCGCCCGCGCGGCCCGTTCTCCTGCCCCCACACGGCGCCCCCTGCTGGGGGGCACCGACCCGCGCGCGCGGCCCGTTCTCCTGCCCCCACACGGCGCCCCCTGCTGGGGGGCACCGACCTGCCCGCGCGGCCCGTTCTCCTGCCCCCACACAGAACACCCTGCTGGGGGGCACCGACCCGCCCGCGCGGCCCGTTCTCCTGCCCCCACACGGCGCCCCCTGCTGGGGGCACTGACCCGCCCGCGCGGCCCGTTCTCCTGCCCCCACACAGAACACCCTGCTGGGGGCACCGACCCGCCCGCGCAGCCCGTTCTCCTGCCCCCATGGCGCCCCCTGCTGGGGGGCACCGACCCGCGCGCGCGGCCCGTTCTCCTGCCCCCACACGGCGCCCCCTGCTGGGGGCACCGACCCGCCCGCGCGGCCCGTTCTCCTGCCCCCACACAGCGCCCCCTGCTGGGGGGCACCGACCTGCCCGCGCGGCCCGTTCTCCTGCCCCCACACAGAACACCCTGCTGGGGGGCACCGACCCGCCCGCGCGGCCCGTTCTCCTGCCCCCACACGGCGCCCCCTGCTGGGGGCACTGACCCGCCCGCGCGGCCCGTTCTCCTGCCCCCACACAGAACACCCTGCTGGGGGCACCGACCCGCCCGCGCAGCCCGTTCTCCTGCCCCCATGGCGCCCCCTGCTGGGGGGCACCGACCCGCCCGCGCAGCCCGTTCTCCTGCCCCCATGGCGCCCCCTGCTGGGGAGGTCCCACCTGCCCCACTACTCATAATGTCCACACCCGCCTTGCCAGCGCCCCTGCCCGCGGCTGAGGCCATGGCAGGAGTGGGGCAGGCTGCCGTGGGGCTGGGACCTCGCAGTGACCCTGACGCGGTGCCGTGCTGTTGTTGCAGACCCGTCGGCGCCCCCCGACGCCTGCCCCCTGGGCGGGGGCGCCCCACAGCTGCGGCAGCTGGAGGAGGCGATCGGGGGCTGCGTCCGCTTGGCCAGCGAGCTGCAGGGGCACCTGGCCCGGCTGGCTGCCGAGGTGAAGAGGTGTCTGGGCAGCCCGGAGGCCGAGGAGCGCCCGCCCCGGGCAGAGGCTGCGAGCACCAACCGGACGGCGCAGCCGTGAGCCCGCGGGTCGGAGGCCGGTCGTCCCCCCTGGCAGCGTCCCCGGGCACAGCTCCCGCAGCCATGGAGCTGGGATCCCCGCGGACGGATGGGGACACCCACCTCGTGGCAACGGCTTCGCGTCTGCAGGGCGTGACCACCACTCCGGGGGGCCGGGATCCTGCGCGCACATGGGGACACAGGCCCCGTCTCCCCTATGGGGCTCTGGGGTGACTTGAGCCGCTGGGGACGCCGGGGGCCGGACGTCAGATGGGGGAGGCCGGCTGGGTACAGGGGCTGACGGCTGGGCGTCCGTGGGGGGGTCTGTGTCCCTGCCCTGCTGGCTGAGCCGCTGGGAGACCCCGGGTAGCGAGCTGGGCGGGGACAGCGGGGTGGGGGCGTCCATGGGGGGCTGTTGTTCGGCGTGTCGGGAGG
Source organism: Caretta caretta (assembly GCF_965140235.1). Taxonomy (NCBI): domain Eukaryota; kingdom Metazoa; phylum Chordata; order Testudines; family Cheloniidae; genus Caretta; species Caretta caretta. The sequence goes on along the minus strand of NC_134211.1, from coordinate 416,449 downwards.
GGGCTGCGCGGTGTGTGATCCCTGCCCAGCGCAGCCCCCTCCCGACACGCCGAACAACAGCCCCCCCTGGACTGCAGCACACGGATAAGGAATAAAACGCTGTGTTGATCAATACAAAGTGACGCACACTGGAAAACATCATCCCAACGATAGATACAGGATGATGGGGCTAAATTAGCTGTCACCACTCAAGAGAGATCTCCGAGTCACTGTGGCGAGGTCTCTGAAAACACCCTCGCAGTGGGCAGCGGCCGTCACAAAAGCGACCAGAATGCTGGGAATCCTCAAGAAAGGGAGAGATGATAAGGCTGAACGTATCATGTTGCCTCTCTATTGATCCCTGGTTTGCCCACGTCTTGAACACTGGGTGCGATGTGGTCGCCCCATCTCAAAAAAGATAGACTGGAATTGGAAAAGGTTCAGAAAAAGGCAACAAAGATTAGGGGTATGGAGAGGAGAGATTAATCAGACTGGGACTTTTCAGCTTGGAAAAGAGACGACTAAGGGGGGATATGATAGAGGTCTATAAAATCATGACTGGTGTGGAGAGAGTGAATCAGGAAGTGTTATTTACTCCTTCTCATAACATGAGAACTAGGGGCCCCCCAATGAAATTAACAGGCAGCAGGTTTAAAACAAACACACAAAAGCATTTTTTCACACCACGCAGTCGACCTGTGGAACTCCCTGCCAGAGGCTGTTGTGAAGGCCAAGACTATAACGGGGTTCAAAAGGGAGCTAGGTAGATTCATGGCAGCTAGGGCAATCAATGGCTATTAGCCAGGATGGGCAGGGAGGGTGTCCCTAGCCTCTGTTTGCCAGGAGCTGGGAATGGGCGACAGGGGATGGGTCACTTGATGATTCTCTGTTCTGTTCATTCCCTCTGGGGCACCGGGTACTGGCCACGGTCGGGAGGCAGGACACTGGGCTAGGTGGACCTTTGGTCTGACCCACTATGGCTGTTCTCCTGTTCTTATGCTCATCACGCACCCTGTGTCCTGCTGCCAACTGGTGTCCGTGTGTCCTTATCCCTGGCGGCTCCGGCTCCAGCCCCCGTGGGGGGGTGTGCAGCGACTGGGTCCAAGTCTTCTCCCCACAGTCATTTGCCCTGGGCTTCACCCCCCAACGTCTCCCGATTCCCCACTGGGCCCTGTGCTGGAGTGGCCCCCTGCCAGGGTGGGCAGGTTTTGGGCTACGCTGAAGCCTGCTCTGGTCTGCCTGCCCCAGAGCCCCCCGGCGGCACCGGGCCCCTCCACCTGCTAGGGAAGGCGGTGCCGGGCGGTGGCGTCGTGGTGAGCAGAGGCGGGTAGGGCCGGTGCGAGCCGGGCATGGCTGAGCAGTTGCTGAGAGCTGTGGCCAATGCCTACGGGGGCGGTGGTGCCAGGCCGCCAGCGTGTGCTTAGCCCCACAGCGCAGGAGGGAGGAAATGCCGCATGCCCCACGGAGACGGGGGTGTCTCTGGTTACCCACGTTTCCCCTGGACTGTGGGGGTCCCGGGCCAGGCTGACTGCCCCGGGCCTCAGGGGACACCCCGTCTGCTCCCCTGGGGACTGGGGGGAGCTCCCCGCATGCACCTCCCCCTCTCCACCACATCCAGGGTGCCCTGGGCCAGGGCCTGCACCCCCCTTTGCACCCTGCCCCGGGCAGTGCCGCCTGCAGGAGCCCTCAGGGAGCGACGGCCCCCATGCCCACCGGGGGGGGCGGGGAGCTGCTGCCCCATACCCGGCTGGGAGGAGGGCCTGGACAGAGCAGGCCAGGGAGAGCGGGGGTCTCTGTGGGGTCGCCCAGGAGGTTGGCACCCCAGGGGACCCCCAGGGCCTGGACCCCCAGGCCTGGACGTGGAGCCAGACGAGGGCAGCGCTGCCCCCAGCCGGCCGGCCCGACCCCAGCTCCCAGCGCCGGGGAGCGGACACAGCCCTACCCAGAGGCGCAGCTGCCCTCACACGGGGCGGGGGGGGGGGGGTCCGGCCGTGGCTGCGGGGCGCGGAGGCTGCGGGGGCCCGGGGGGGGCCACGGCCAAGGGCTCCGAGCTGCCCCCCCCGGGGGCCGGGCGGGGCGGGAGCTGCCAGCAGCGAGGGGAGGCGCAAACATTTTGCGCAATTCTCCAGCTTTCGCTTTCGCTGCGCCCTGTCCGGGGGGGCAGCTCGGCCCTGCCGCTCACAGCCCCCCCTCCCGAGGTCAATGGCGGGGCAGGGGCAGGGGCAGGGCGGGGCGAGCAGCGGATCGGGGAGGGGGGGCTCAGTACGGGGAGGGGCTGGGGTCCCTGCGCTCAGGGGCTGCGGCGCTTCTGGCTGCGCAGAAAGTAAAGTCTGGGGCTAAGGCAGAGAAACGAGCCAGGACTCCTGGGTTCTTTCCTGGCTCTGGGAGGGGGTGGGGTTTGGTGGTTAGAGCAGGGGGGCTGGGAGCGAGGACTCCTGGGTTCCCGGCTCTGGGAGGGGGTGGGATTTGGTGGTTAGAGCAGGGGGGCTGGGAGCGAGGACTCCTGGGTTCCCGGCTCTGGGAGGGGGTGGGATTTGGTGGTTAGAGCAGGGGGGCTGGGAGCGAGGACTCCTGGGTTCTTTCCTGATCTGGGAGGAGAGTGGGGGCTGGTGGTTAGAGCAGGAGGTCTGGGAGGGGGTGGAATCTGGTGGTTGCAGCGGGAGGGGGGGCGCTGGGAGCCAGGACTCCTGGGTTCTCTCCTCAGTCTTCCAGTGATTTGCTGCAGCGCCTTGGGCTGATCTCCCAGCCTCAGTTTCCCCAACTGTGCAGTGGGGATAGCAGCAGTCCCCCTACCCCGCAGTGCATCAGGGAGGCCTGTCTATCCCCTGCAGCCTTCCCCGAGGTGAGATGTGGGGCAGGGGGTGATCGCTGGGGACCTCCCCCAGAAGCTGCTTGTCACGGAGTGTGGGGGAGTCCAGGCCCTGCACCCCTCTTCCTGGGATCCACTGAGACTCTCAGCCAGCCAGTAAAACAGAAGGTTTATTGGACAACAGGAACACAGTCCACAACAGAGCTTGTGGGTACAACCAGGACCCCTCAATCACGTCCTTCTGGGGGAGCAGGGAGCTTAGACCCCAGCCCTGGGGTTCCCTGCGTTCCTCCCCCCCGGCCTCCAAACTGCCAACTCAACCCACCCAGCAGGTTCCCTGCTCCAGCCTCCGTCCACATTCCTGGGCAGAGGTGTCACCTCCCCCTCCCCCTCCTGGCTCAGGTGACAGGCTCTCAGGTCTCCCATCCCCAGGGCACATTCCCAGGTCAACACTCCCCCCTCCCTGCTGCATCACATCATCACATCTCTCCCCCCTTCGAGACTGAACTGAGCGGGGTCACTGTGACCAGTGACCTGGGGAAGTTCGGGGCCCCCTCTCCGGGACAGCGCATCCGCTATCAGGTTGGCACTTCCCTTCACGTGGACCACGTCCATGTCGTCATCCTGCAGGAGCAGGCTCCATCTCAGGAGCTTGGCGTTGGCTCCTTTCATCTGGTGCAGCCAGGTCAGGGGAGAGGGGTCGGTGTACACGGTGAAGTGTCGCCCGAAGAGATAGGGCTCTAGTTTCTTGAGGGCCCACACCATGGCCAGGCACTCCTTCTCGATGGCCGCGTAGTGTTGCTCCCGGGGTAGCAACTTCTTGCTCAGGTACACAATGGGGTGTCTCTCCCCCTTTTCATCCTCCTGCATTAACACCGCCCCCAGCCCCGTGTCGGAGGCGTCGGTGAACACCACAAAGGCCTTGTCAAAGTCCGGGTTCGCCAGAACTGGGCCACTGCCCAGAGCCTCCTTCAGCGCCCGGAAAGCCTCCTGGCACTGCTCGGTCCAGACCACCTTGTCTGGCTTCCCCTTCTTGCATAGCTCAGTGATGGGGGTGGCTATGGCGCTAAAGTGGGGCACAAATCTTCGGTAGTATCCTGCCATCCCAATAAAGGCTTGGACCTGCTTTTTGGTGTGGGGAGCGGGCCAGTCTCTGATCACCTCCACCTTGGCTGGTTCCGGCTTTAGGCGGCCGCTCCCCACCCGATGGCCCAGGTAAGACACTTCCGCCATCCCCACCTTGCACTTCTCCGCTTTTACAGTCAGCCCAGCCCCCTGGAGTCGGTCCAGCACTTGTCTAACCTGGGACACGTGGTCCTCCCAGGTCTGGCTAAAGACACAGATGTCATCAATATACGCCACGGCAAAACTCTCCATCCCCCTCAGGAGCTGGTCCACTAGGCGCTGGAAGGTGGCCGGCGCTCCCTTGAGGCCGAAAGGCAGGGTCAGGAACTCATAGAGCCCCAGAGGGGTGATAAAGGCCGATTTCAGTCGGGCATCTGCATCCAGCGGCACTTGCCAGTAGCCCTTTGTAAGGTCCATGGTGGTGAGGTACCGAGCTCCTCCCAGTTTGTCTAGGAGCTCGTCCGGCCTGGGCATGGGGTAGGCATCAGATACAGTGATGGCATTGAGCTTCCAATAGTCCACACAGAACCGGACCGACCCGTCCTTTTTGGGGACCAGCACCACCGGCGAGGCCCAAGGGCTGGCAGATGGCTGGATCACCCCCAAAGCCAGCATGTCCCGGACCTCTCTTTCCAGGTCCTGAGCAGTTTTCCCTGTGACTCGGAAGGGGGAGCATCTTATCGGCGGGTGCGACCCGGTCTGCACCCGGTGGACAGTCAGATTAGTGCGTCCAGGCTGGTTGGAAAACAGCTGTCGGTACGGATGCAGCACCTCCCTGACCTCAGCTTGCTGGGCAGGGGTTAGCTGATCCGAGAGGGGGATTGTTTCCAGGGGGGAACCAGCTCTGGTCCCAGGGAATAGATCTACTAAAGGGTCATCTCCCTGCTCTTCCCACTGTCCACACACGGCCAACACCACATTCCCCCGGCATAATAAGGCTTCATCATATTCACATGGTACACCCGGCGGTGGTGCGCCCGGTTCGACAGCTCCACCACATAGTTTACCTCATTGAGCTGCTTGACGACCTTGAAAGGGCCCTCCCAGGCGGCCTGTAGTTTGTTCTTTCCCACGGGGATGAGAACCATCACCGGATCCCCGGTGGCGTAGGCACGGGCCCTTGCCGTGCAGTCATACCAGACCTTCTGCTTCTTCTGGGCTCTGGCCAGATTCTCCCTGGCCAGGCCCATGAGTTCAGCCAGTCTCTCTCGGAAGATCAGGACATACTCCACCACTGACTCTCCATTGGGAGTGGCCTTCCCCTCCCACTCGTCTCTCATCAGGTCCAGGGGGCCCCTCACCCTCCTTCCATATAACAGTTCGAAAGGCGAAAATCCGGTAGACTCCTGGGGTACCTCCCTGTACGCGAACAGCAGGTGAGGTAAGTACTTGTCCCAATCCTGCAGGTGCTGGTTCCTAAAGGTTTTCAGCATCATCTTTAGCGTCCCGTTAAACCTCTCCACCAGCCCATTGGACTGGGGGTGATAAGCTGAGGCCCAGTCGTGCCGGACCCCACATTTCTCCCACAAGCACCGGAGCAGGGCCGACATGAAGTTGGAGCCTTGGTCTGTCAAGACTTCCTTGGGGAACCCCACTCGGCTGAAAATGGTCAGGAGCGCATCGGCCACGGTGTCTGCTTCAATGGAAGCTAAGGGCACTGCCTCGGGGTAGCGGGTGGCAAAATCTACCACCACCAGAATGTATTTCTTCCCCGACCGGGTCGTCTTGCTGAGAGGCCCCACGATGTCCATGGCCACCTTCTGGAAAGGCTCCTCTATGATGGGCAAAGGTCTCAAAGCCGCTTTCCCCGTGTCCCGGGCCTTCCCCACCCTCTGACAGGGGTCACAGGATGGGCAATACTGCCGGACTGTGGTAAAGACCCTGGGCCAGTAAAAGTTCTGTAGCAACCTCTGCCGGGTGCGCCGGATTCCCTGGTGCGCTGCGAGGGGGATGTCATGGGCCAGGTACAGGAGCCTGCGGCGATACTTCTGGGGGACCACCAGCTGCCTCCTGATCCCACAGGACTCTACTTCCCTTGTGGGAGCCCATTCTCGGTACAGGAACCCCTTCTCCCACAGGAACCTCTCCTGGCAGCCTCTCCTCATGGTCCGTACCACCCTGAGGTCGGCCAGGTCCCTGAGCTTCCGCAAGGAGGGATCTTTCCTCAACTCGGCCTGGAACTCAGCGGCTGGGGAAGGGATGGGGCCCGGTTCCCCCTCAGTGGCCAGGTCTGAGGCCTCAGGCTCTCTGAGCCGTGCCCCTCGGCCCTCCCTTCCCACCAGGGTAGGGTCCTGCGCCTCCGGTGCGGTACCCTCCCCAAGGTCAGGGAGCAGTGCCCCTCGCCGGCTCTGGCTACGGGTCACAACCAGGGCGGTCTGGGGCTTGCTTGGCCAGTCCTCTAGGTCTCCCCCCATCAAAACTTCAGTGGGCAAATGGTGGTGTACCCCCACATCCTTGGGGCCCTCCTTGGCCCCCCATTTCAGGTGTACCCCACCTTAAATGGGGTCCCACCCACCCCTGTCAGGGTCAGGTAGGTGTTGGGCACCACCCAATCTGGGGCCACCACCTCAGGCCGGGCCAGCGTCACCTCCGCGCCCGAATCCCAGTATCCATTGACCTTCCTCCCATCCACCTCCAGGGGAACAAGGCGCTCTCTCCGGAGGGACAGCCCCGCGCCCACCCTGTAAACCGAGCACCCTGAGTCCAGAGCCTCCAGCCCTCTGGTGGAGCTGGCCTGGGGTACTCTTCCCTCCGGGGCAGGTGGTAAACTGGCAGCCCCCCTTTCCTGGGTCGTCTGCCCCTCGTCCAGCTGGGTCCCTACCCAGTTAACCCTGGGTAGGTTGGGTCTGCTCAGTTTGTCCCTGAGCCCAGGGCACTGGGACCGTACGTGGCCTCTCTGGCCACAGTGATAGCAGCTCAGGTCACGTTGGTCCCCTCGAGCGGGTCGGAGGGGCCCGACGCCAGGCGTTCCCCTTGGGAGGGGGTTCTCCCTATTTCCCCGCTGGGAGGCCCCCTGGTGACTCTCTCTCTGCATCGGGGGGGGCCTGTTCTTTTGGGACTCCTCCCGGCTACCCCCTGACCGACTGTTCACAAACTCGTCGGCCAGCTGCCCTGCGTGCTGGGGGTTCTCGAGCTTTTTGTCCACCAACCACAGCCTCAGGTCGGAAGGGCACTGTTCATACAGTTGCTCCAGTACGATTAGGTCAAGCAGGTCCTCTTTAGCTCGGGCCCCAGCTGTCCACTTGCGGGCATACCCCTGCATCCGGTTGGCCAGTTGTAGGTAGGTGACCTCAGGCGTTTTACGCTGACTCCGGAACCTTCTCCGGTACATCTCGGGGGTCAGCCCAAACTCACGGAGCAGGGCCTGTTTGAACAGTTCATAGTCCCCTGCCTCCGGCCCTGTCATCCGGCTGTACACCTCCACGGCTTTGGGGTCCAGTAAGGGGGTGAGGAACTGGAGCCTGTCTGCGGGGTCAACCCTGTGCATCTCGCAGGCATTCTCAAAGGCCGTCAGGAAGCTATCTATGTCCTCCCCCTCCTTACGCTGGGCCAGGAAGCACTTATCAAAGCTCCTTGCAGTCTTGGGTCCCCCCTCACTCACCACAGCCGGGGCCACACTGCTCTTCAGCCTGGCCAGCTCCAGTTCATGCTGTCTTTGTTTCTCCTTCTCATGACGTTCCCTCTCCTTCTCCTCCTGCTCATGTTGACGTTGTTTCTCCTTCTCCTCCTGCTCATGTTGACGTTGTTTCTCCTCATGTTGACGTTGTTTTTCATGATCCTCCAGCTCCCTCATTTTCATCTCCCTCTCCCATTCCAGCTGCCTCTGCTCCAGGGATGGGGAGCTCCGCCGGGAGGATCCCCTGCTGGGTGCTGGGGTCAGGGTGCCCTCGGTATTTGCTGGGCTTCCCCCAACCCCTCCCCCAGACATAGGTAGGAAGGGTCTCGGGATGTCCTCGGCAGCAGTCTAACCCCTCCCGGCCCGGTCAGGCCCCAGGGCCCACGCTGCGTCTGCCGGGCGGCTCCCCTCAGGGACAGGGATCTGGTCATCCAAGCGATCCCTCTCCTCCAACTGGGCAATCAGTTGTTCCTTGGTGGACCTCCCGATGCGCAGCCCCCTCTGCCTGCACAGCTCCACCAGGTCGCTCTTCAGGCGTTTAGCGTACATCTCCCTGCTGGCCACTCGCAGGCCGGGCAGCTTCCCACGGTTTCCAGGAAAAGCCCTTAGTGTGCCAGTCCTTCTTGAGGTCACCACCTCTTTGCCAGGGTCGAGCTGCAGACTCCTCCGCCCCTGGGACCGCTCGCTGCAATCCCCCGGGGGACCCTGTTACTGCAAAAGTCTTTCTCTCTGGTCACACATTCCCAGGGGTTAACCGCCCCCCGAAACCGTCTCTCTCTGAATCTTCAGCACGCCTGGTCCCCGTCAATTCCCCTTCGTTTTACTGTTCCCCAGTCACTTACTGCAGGAAGCGCCGTTCACGGGGTGCAGTAGATCCCACCTCTGCCACCAGTTGTCACGGAGTGTGGGGGAGTCCAGGCCCTGCACCCCTCTTCCTGGGATCCACTGAGACTCTCAGCCAGCCAGTAAAACAGAAGGTTTATTGGACAACAGGAACACAGTCCACAACAGAGCTTGTGGGTACAACCAGGACCCCTCAATCACGTCCTTCTGGGGGAGCAGGGGGCTTAGACCTCAGCCCTGGGGTTCCCTGTGTTTCTCCACCCAGCCCCAAACTGAAACTAAACCCACCCAGCAGGTTCCCTGCTGCAGCCTCTGTTCACATTCCCGGGCAGAGGTGTCACCTCCCCCTCCCCCTCCTGGCTCAGGTGACAGGCTCTCAGGTCTCCCATCCCCAGGGCACATTCCCAGGTCAACACTCCCCCCTCCCTGCTGCGTCACATCGTCACAGGGGGACACTGGCCTGCGGGGAGAGGGGACCCCGTTGACCGGACCAGCCGGGTCCAGCCAGAGAGGCTGGAGCACAGACAGCTCCCTGCCTCGTCCCTGTGCGTGGCGGGGGGAATAACGACTGACGGTGGGTGACGAGAGACGCTGCGGGTACGGGTGTCGCGGGAGTAAGGACCATGTGAGGCAGGGGAGATGCCTGAATAAACCGTCGCTAAGGAAATTAACACAAAACGGGGGAACCGCCGCTTACAACGGCCCAGAACCCTGAATCGCCCTGGTGATAGCCGTGTAACACCCCCGCGGCGCACGACGGGCCTGACCCGCGCCCGCCCAGTCACGAGGGCGGACCGCGCCACTTGTCCGCGCGCGCCGGCCTTTTCTGCGGCTGGCGGCGGGAACACGTGCTACGGTCCCCGCAACGGCGGGAAACCAGCTGAGGTGAAACGGCCTTTGAGATCGCCCCGTGGCGGTGTTGGGGACACTGGGCATGGCCACTAGGTAACTCGAGGGGGTGGAAGGCCACGAGTGTCGATGAAGCCCCCTCGCACTAGGCCCAGGTGTCCTTGGCCCCCGCCTGGAGGCCCTCGCAGCAGTTATGCTGAGGATCTGTGACAATATGCTGCGGAGTCAGACTGCCTGAAACTAAGCAAGGCCACACAGGGCAGGTAGGGAAGAACAATGCTGAATCAAGCAGCTTTATGTATGGTTTAACAGACGGTACAGAGAACCAGGGAACTAGCTGGATTGGCTGGCTAGATGGATCCTTAGGGCAGCTTGCTATTGGGTAAGGATGCTGAAGAAAGGACGTATAAAAGCCTGTGTAACTTCCTGCTCTGGGTGCAGGATTTGAGATTTTATTCTCCCTGGACCTTTTTGCAGCTTCCAATAAACTTTTCTGCGTCTCCACCCCGTTGTGATGATTGGGTGATGCACACCGGGTAACGAACCAACCCAGCTGTTGTTCAGCCTCTCGGCACTGGGTGCCGGCAACAGCGGGAAAAACCCGGTTTGACCCGGTCGTCCCCAGGCCGGGATGACGGGGGGCCAAGATGGAGGTTACGGAACGGTGGGCCAGGCTCCATTTTGAACGGCTGCGAGAGCCTTCCAAACGACACGCTGGGTTTAACGCGCGCGTATTTTACTGAGCTATAACAGTGTAACCCCTCACACCCCACAGAGGCCCCGGGGCCCAGAGCGAGGGGACTCCCTGAGGGGCCCACGGCAGAGACAGGCGGGCTAGGGCTCCGAGAGGTGCGGCTCCAGGAGACGGAGGGGCTGGAGCCCCGAGAGAGAGGACCCCCGAGAAGGGCTGTCGCACTGAAGGGGGTTCCCCCCGGAGACCGCACGCACGGGGCCAGGAGCCCGTAACAGCCCGTCACTCGGCCTCTCGGGTCCCCTCTGGGCAGTGGGGATAATAGCGCTGCCTGCCCCTCAGCGGGGCGAGGCTCTGACGGGGGGCGGGGACCAGAGACAGCCTGTGGCCCTGCAATCTACCGCCTCAGCAGGGGTTAGCCGGACCCAGCTGGCTCCCGGGGCAGACTAACGCCCCCGGGCCCGGTGTCGGGCTGGCCGTGCCCCCGCTGGACCCCGGGAGTGCTGGGGTGGGCGGGGGGCAAGGTCTGTCCCAGGGTGCACCTCTGAGCCAGCGCCGGGCAGGTGCGTCTGAGCCTCACCCCGCAACATCAGACGTCCTGATCGCCACCCTTTGCCCATTTTTATAGCCCTCCCCATGACCCACGGAAAGTGAAAGGGAATTCGCCCTTCCCCGGGAGCCCTGCCAGCCCCGGAGAAGGAGACAGGGAGGCTGCGGGACGGAGGGCAGGGACCATGGGGCTGGCAGATCTCCTTGTCCCACTCCTTTTCCTCGGGGTGGCCGGTATGTACAGACCCCTTGTGTCCTGGGGCAGGGCCCCGGGGCTCCCCGGCCGAGTAGAGTGCCGGGGATGGAGCCCAAGACTTGGCTCGGTCCTAGCGGGGCCCAGCTCTGCTCTGGGCCCCTGGGAATGACCCGGAGGTGCAGGGGATTGTGTACGTGGGAAAGGTGGGAAGGGACAGGCTGTGCCGAGGGGGGGACACACCAGGGCGAGAGGGAGAGCCGCTTTCTGGCTGTGGGTGCTGTGTGCAGGGGGTTCTGGCTATGGGTGCTGTGTGCAGGGGGGGTCTGGCTGTGGGTGCTGTGTGCAGGGGGGGTCTGGCTGTGGGTGCTGCGTGCGGGGGGTGTGTGTCTGGCTGTGGGTGCTGTGTGCAGGGGGGGCTGAGCTGGCCTTTCTGCGCAGATTGACCTGCCGGCAGCTCTGCTGTCTCTCTGGCCAGCTCCGTCCTCGGGACGCCAGGGCCTGTGCTGGGTGAGGGGCACAGCTGGGGAACGGCAGGATTTCACTGCAGGCAGAACCTGAGACCCCCTGGAGCTGAGCCAAGGGGAAAGGGCCCTTTGGGGGCTCGGTGGTGAGCGTGGGCAGGCACTCCTGGACCATGGCCGGAGGGGCAGAGACCTGCCTCACGGACAGAGACTTGGGGTCCGTCTGCACTGCAAGGAAAAGCCCGCGGCACTGATTCCCACAGCCCAGGTCTATTGCCTCGGGCTCGCGCTGCACGGTTGCCAATAGGCGCATGGGAAACGACCCGGGCGCTGCGATAACCCCGTGTTCAGTAGCAGGATCCCATGACTAGATTCCTCTCTGTCACGGAGGCCCTGGGCGATGCTCTGGAGCTGCGCCCCATGAAGCCAGGCAGGACTCTGGGGCAGTCTCCTCTCCGGGAGCAGCCTGTCTGTAGGACACACAGCTCACACAGCTCCACCTTCCTGGGTCTGACCTCGGAGCATTCAGCATCCTCTGCCCCTCCCTGCGCTTCCCACAGCGAGTCCGCTCAGGCGGGGCTCCTGGGGAAGCCAGAGGGTCCTGCACCCCAACTTCGCAGTCAGACGTGACTCTCAGCCAGCCGGTAAAACAGAAGGTTTATTAGACGACAGGAACATGGTCTAACACAGAGCTTGCAGGTGCAGAGAACGGGACCCCTCAGCTGGGTCCATTTTGGGGGGCAGTGAGCCAGACAACCACGTCTGCCCTTCACTCCATGTCCCAGCCAGCCCCAAACTGAAACTCTCCCCAGCCCCTCCTCCTCTGGGCTTTGTCCCTTTCCCAGGCCAGGAGGTCACCGGATTCCTTTGTTCTCCAACCCTTTAGCTCTCACCTTGCAGGGCGGAAGGGCCCAGGCCATCAGTGGCCAGGAAACAGGGTGTCGGCCATTCTCTGTGTCCAGACCCCTGCACACACCTGCCCTCTAGGGCTCTGCAACAATCACACCCCCTTACCCCACCCCCTAGAGACTTAAGAACTGCCTAGGGGAAACTGAGGCACCCCCACACTATTCAGAGGAAACATTAAGAACAGTCCCACTTCGTCACACTGTCTGCTCACTGGTGTGGGGGCTGTTTCGTTGCTGATATTTACCGGGCAGGGGTTTGTGAACTTGTTCAAACTTCCCAAAGAAACCGTGTGAACAAAACAGCCGGGTAGCTGTTCCCGCGGGGCTGGAGCCCTGGCTCGGAGACACGGAGAGGAGGGCAGGTCTCAGGGCCCAGGCTCCAGCCCGGTTGGGAACATTTTTAGCCCTGCAGCCCAAGGCTTCCGAGCCGGAATTAATAGAGCTGGGCCCACCTGGTGCTGTGGGTTTTCCTTTGCAGTGTGGATGTACCCCAAGGAGCTCAGTCTGCTCAGCTTAGCACAGAGAAAGTTCAGGGGGGAATGGCAGGACGCTGGTCTAGAACCACCCACGTGGGGAACAAAGGCTAGCAGCAGAGGGGCCTGTCCCCTAGCAAAGGCAGAACAAGAGCCAGTGGCTGGGGAGCTGAAACAGGACACGCTCAGGCTAGAAATACGTGACCGTGTTCAAGAGGGAGGGGAGTTAATTCCTGGAACAACTCTCCGGGGAGCAGGTGCTTCTCCAGCGCCTGGAGTCAGTGAAGTGCGATTGGGTGTCTCTCTGAAGGCACGGCTGGAGCTCTGCCGGACGTAGGACTCCCTGGAGCACTTCTCCAGCCTGGGCTATGCAACTGGCCAGACGGGCGGGGCACGATGGGCCCTGCTGGCTGTACCAGCTGGGATCCTACCGCAAGGCTGTAAACAGTCCACAGACATTTTGCAAGGGAGGGGCCCCTCGATTTTGCATAAACATGACAGCACCCACAGTCCACAGAGAGCAACGCCCGCCTCCTGCAAGTCCAAGCCCTTGGCTCGTTTCAGCGCCTCTCTCCACAGAATGACCATTTCGTATCTGAAAGGAAAGGTGCTGGGTTTCAGCTGAGAAACGCAGGGGTCCCCAGCTGGGAAGGGTCCCGAGCGGTGGAGCTGGGAGCTCTGCCCCGGGGCGGGGACATGCTGCCTGCAGGCCAGCTTGCAGCTCAGCTCTCTCCCACCTGGCTACAGGCACATTCCTTTGTCTCCCAGCCGTCCCTAATTGTTCCGAGCTCGCTGCACAAATCAATGTGTCCCTCACGCGCCGGAGAATGTTTGGACAGTTTCCTTCATTCCTAAAAGGGCCGGAAACAGACTCTGCAGCAGGATCCCAGACGCAAAGGGTCCTGCCTGAAGGCAGAGACAGTTCCCAGGACTGCAAACCTCTGTGGTTTATTTACCCGTTTCATTTTACAGGTGACCCACTGACGATATACACCCTGCCCTCCTCCTCGGCTGTGCTGGGCTCTGCAGCGTTGCTGAAATGCCGGTTCAACATCGGGGGGCCGATCAATCTAACCGCGCTGCAGGTGCACTGGTATTTCTCGGATCGCAGCGTGGCGCAGTACGACCGGGGCAAGGAAACATTTGCACCAGGGGTGAGCATCTCCAAGCAGGAGTTACTGATCGGGAACGCCTCCCTGGGGATGGAGAACGTTCAAGTGTCGGACGAGGGGCCGTACAAATGTGTGGTCGGGTACGGTGCGGAGTGGCAGCAGAGCGAGACGACCCTCCGTGTGTTCGGTAAGGATGGCACAGGAGTCCCGGCCGAGAAGCCGCCAGGAGTCATTGTCCCACTGCTGCTCGGGCTGGCAGGCCGGAGTGGCTCGCGTGCGTGCGAGCGAGGGGACGTGGAAGCCCTGGTGTGCCTGCGTGCGCACCGTGTGTGTGCAGAGTCGCCGAACGGTGCAGCCCATCGCGGACACAGCGTGTTCTACCCCAGCCGCAGGAAGGGGCCGGGCGCTGGTGCAGTGGCCACAGGGCTCAGCACCGTGCCAGACAGTGACGGTCGCTGAGCTAACGCTGCACTCACGTTCTCTGCCTCTCTTTCCAGCTGCACCCAGACTCTCCGTCCCCCGGCGAGCGGCCGGGAGAGACACAGCCAGCGCCTTCCCCTGCCACGTGCGGGGATTCTACCCCGCGGACGTCACCGTCGCCTGGCTGAGAGATGGGCGGGTTCTGACCGACGTCACCCCGTCTGCCCCCCAGAGGAACCCGGACGGGACCTTCAACCTCACCCTGACCTACACCTTCACCCCCACCGCGAGCGACTCCGGCAGCCTCTTCTCCTGCCGCGTCAGCCACGCGGCTCTGGCTCAGCCCCTGCGGGAGGGGTTCCCCCTGGCGGTCACAGGTGAGTCTGGGCTGCGGGAGGGCAGGATCCTGGGGTCCAGACCCTGCTTTATCGCTGACTGGGAAAGATTCACATTGTTCTTTGTCCCCTCCACGTCCCCTAAGCAGTAGGAGACTGACTCTGCTGGGATGCTTGGGGAGGGGGGGCAGGGGGGGCGTGCTGACACCTGGTGTGGGGCAGCGGGCACAAGGCACAACCCAGCCTGTCAGGGGTGAGTAGTGGGGAGGGGCTGGAGGAGCCAATGGGCAGGAAGATCCCTGTGCAGCCAAAATACCCAGAACATCCCCCCCACTCCCCGCCTGCCATCACAGTGTCTGCTGCCCAGGGATGGAGCCTTGGTAATGACTGATCCTGTCTATTACGGGTGCGCGGGTGGGTGGGTGGGGGGTCCCATTGTTTCAGGAGCTGCCCAGACACAGAGGAGGACACGGTCCCTGCCCTGAGCAGCTTCCAGTCAAACCAGAGCAGACAGACCCCGGGTGGGGGAAGGGGACAGCGCATCATTAGGGGAGTGGTAGGTAATGAAGAGGATCACTGGTCCCTGGTACAGAGCCATCTGGGTCACTTGGTCAGCTGGGCAGCAGTGACTGCGAAAGTGGAGGGGTTGCGGTGAATAATAACAATACTAAGTTATGCCATAAACACACCGACCCCTCTGTGATGCAGCTGGGAGGGGGGTGGATTGACCGGGGATGGCGTCTAGTTTTACGGGGACTATCTGCACGGGGGATGGGATAGCAGGGGATGAGCCTCTAACCTGAGCCGGGAGGAGGTTGGGGCCGGGTGACACCTTGGCCCGGGAAACTGGACAAAGGCGAGAGGAGAGAGCCTGCTGGAGGAGTTTTGGTTTCAGTTTTGTGCTGGGTGGAGGAACACAGGGAACCCCAAGTCTGGGGTCTAAGATCCCTGCCCCCCAGAAGGACTTGACTGAGGGGTCCTGGGTGTACCCACAAGCTCTGTTTTGGACTGTGTTCCTGTTGTCCAATAAACCTTCTGTTTTACTGGCTGGCTGAGAGTCTCAGTGAATCCCTGGAAGAGGGGTGCAGGGCCTGGACTCCCCCACACTCCATGACAACCGGTGGGAGTGGTGGGATGTACTGCACCCCGTGGACGGTGCTTCCTGCAGTAAGTGACTGGGGAGCAGTAAAACGAAGGGGGATTGATGGGGACCAGGCATGCTGAAGAGTCAGAGAGAGATGGTTTTGGGGGTGATTAACCCCTGGGAGTGTGTGACCAGAGAGAAGGACTTTTGCAGTAACAGGGTCCCCTGGGGGATTGCAGCGAGTGGTCCCAGGGGCGGAGGAGTCTGCAGCTCGACCCTGGCAAAGAGGTGGTGACCTCAAGAAGGACTGGCACCCTTGGGGTTCTTCCTGGAAACCGTGGAAAGCTGCCCAGCCTGCGAGTGGCCAGCAGGGAGATGTACGCTAAACACCTTAAAAGCGACCCGGTGGAGCTGTGCAGGCAGAGGGGGCTGCGCATTGGGAGGTCCACCAAGGAACAGCTGATTGCCCAGCTGGAGGAGAGGGATCGCTTGGATGACCCGATCCCTGTCCCTGAGGGAAGCCGCCCAGTGGATGCAGCGTGGGCCCTGGGGCCTGACCGGGCCGGGAGGGGTCAGACTGCTGCCAAGGGCATCCCAAGACCCTTCCTACCTAGGCCTAGGGGAGGGGTTGGGGGAAGCCCAACGAATACTGAGGGCACCCTGACCCCGGCAGCCAGCAGGGGATCCTCCCAGCGGAGCTCCCCATCCCTGGAGCAGAGGCAGCTGGCCTGGGAGAGGGAGATGAAAATGAGGGAGCTGAAGGATCGCGAAAAGCAGTGGCAGCATGAGGAGAAGCAGCGACAACGTGAGCTGGAGGAGAACGAGAAGCAGCATCAGCATAAGCTGGAGGAGAAGGAGAGGGAACGTCAGGAGAAGGAGAGGCAACGTAGGCATGAGCAGGAGGAGAAGGAGAAACAGAGACAGCATGAGCTGGAGCTGGCCAGGCTGAGGAGCAGTGTGGCCCCGGCTGCAGTGAGTGAGGGGGGACCCAAGACTGCAAGGAGCTTTGATAAGTGCTTCCTGGCCCAGTGGAAGGAGGGGGAGGACATAGATAGCTTCCTGATGGCCTTTGAGAATGCCTGCGAGATGCACAGGGTTGACCCTGCAAACAGGCTCCAGTTTCTCACCCCCTTACTGGACCCCAAAGCCGTGGAGGTGTACAGCCGAATGACAGGGGTGGAGGCAGGGGACTACGAACTGTTCAAACAGGCCCTGCTCCGTGAGTTTGGGCTAACCCCAAGATGTACCGGAGAAGGTTCTGGAGTCAGTGTAAAATGCCTGAGGTCACTTACCTACAACTGGTCAACAGGATGCAGGGATATGCCCGCAAGTGGACAGCTGGGGCCCAAGCTAAAGAGGACCTGCTTGACCTAATCGCACTGGAGCAACTGTATGAACAGTGCCCTTCCGACCTGAGGCTGTGGTTGGTGGACAAAAAGCTAGAGAACCCCCAGTACGCAGGGCAGCTGGCCGAGTTTGTGAACAGTTGGTCAGGGGGCAGCCGGGAGGAGTCCCAAAAGAACAGCCCCCCCCCCCCCCCGATTCAGAGAGAGAGAGTCACCAGGGGACCTCCCAGTGGGGAAATAGGGAGAACCCCCTCCCAAGGGGAACGCCTGGCATCAGGACCATCCAACCCACTTGAGGGGACCGACGTGACCTGAGCTGCTATCACTGTGGCCAGAGAGGCCACGTACGGACCCAGTGCCCCAGGCTCAGGGACAGACTGAGCAGACCCAACCTACCCATGGTTAACTGGGTAGAGACTTAGCCGGACGAGGGGCAGACGACCCAGGAAAGGGGGGCTGCCAGTTTACCACCTGCGCAGCAGGGAAGAGTACCCCCGGCCAGCCCCGCCAGAGGGCTGGAGGCTCTGGGCTCAGGGTGCTCGGTTTACAGGGTGGGCGCAGGGCTGTCCCTCCGGAGAGAGTGCCTTGTTCCCCTGGAGGTGGATGGGAGGAAGGTCAATGGATACTGGGATACGGCCGCGGAGGTGACGCTGGCCCGGCCTGAGGTGGTGGCCCCAGATCGGGTGGTGCCCAACACCTACCTGACCCTGACGGGGGTGGGCGGGACCCCATTTAAGGTGCTCGTGGCAAGGGTACCAAGGAATGGGGGGCCAAGGAGCGCCCCAAGGATGTGGGGGTACACCACCATTTGCCCACTGAAGTTTTGATGGGGGGAGACCTAGAGGACTGGCCAAGCAACCCCGAGAACTCCCTGGTCATAACTCGTAACCAGAGCCGGCGAGGGGCACTGCACCCTGACCTTGGGGAGGGTACCACACTGGAGGCGCAGGACCCTTCCCTGGTGGGGAGGGAGCGCCGAGAGGCACGGCTCAGAGAGGCTGAGGCCTCAGACCTGGCCACTGAGGGGGAACCGGGCCCCGTCCTTTCCCCAGCCGCTGAGTTCCAGGCCGAGTTGAGGAAAGATCCCTCCTTGCGGAAGCTCAGGGACCTGGCCGACCTCAGTGTGGGACGGACCATGAGGAGAGGCTGCCAGGAGAGGTTCCTGTGGGAGAAGGGGTTCCTATACCGAGAATGGGCTCCCCCAGGGGAAGTAGAGTCCTGTGGGATCAGGAGGCAGCTGGGGGTCCCCCAGAAGTATCGCCGCAAGCTCCTGTCCCTGGCCCATGACATCCCCCTCGCAGGGCACCAGGGAATCCGGCGCACCCGGCAGAGGTTGCTACAGAACTTTTACTGGCCCGGGGTCTTTACCACGGTCCGGCAGTATTGCCGATCCTGTGACCCCTGTCAGAGGGTGGGGAAGGCCCGGGACAAGGGGAAAGCGGCTTTGAGACCTTTGCCCATCATAGAGGAGCCTTTCCAGAAGGTGGCCATGGACATCGTGGGGCCTCTCAGCAAGACTACCCAGTCGGGGAAGAAATACATTCTGGGGGTGGTAGATTTTGCCACCCGCTACCCCGAGGCAGTGCCCTCAGCTTCCATTGAAGCAGACACCGTGGCCGATGCGCTCCTGACCATTTTCAGCCGAGTGGGGTTCCCCAAGGAAGTCTTGATAGACCAAGGCTCCAACTTCATGTCGGCCCTGCTCCGGTGCTTGTGGGAGAAATGTGGGGTCCGGCACGACTGGGCCTCAGCTTAACACCCCCAGTCCAATGGGCTGGTGGAGAGGTTCAATGGGACGCTAAAGATGATGCTGAAAACCTTTATGAACCAGCACCCGCAGGATTGGGACAAGTACTTACCTCACCTGCTGTTCGCGTATAGGGAGGTGCCCCAGGAGTCTACCGGATTTTCGCCTTTCGAACTGTTATATGGAAGGAGGGTAAGGGGCTCCCTAGACCTGATGAGAGACGAATGGGAGGGGAAGGCCACTCCCGATGGAGAGTCAGTGGTGGAGTATGTCCTGATCTTCCGAGAGAGACTGGCTGAACTCATGGGCCTGGCCAGGGAGAATCTGGCCAGAGCCCAGAAGAAGCCTCTGGGGCTCTACGAGTTCCTGACCCTGCCTTTCGGCCTCAAGGGAGCGCCGGCCACCTTCCAGCGCCTGGTGGACCAGCTCCTGAGGGGGATGGAGAGTTTTGCCGTGGCGTATATTGATGACATCTGTGTCTTTAGCCAGACCTGGGAGGACCATGTGTCCCAGGTTAGACAAGTGCTGGACCGACTCCAGGGGGCTGGGCTGACTGTAAAAGTGGAGAAGTGCAAGGTGGGGATGGCGGAAGTATCTTACCTGGGCCATCGGGTGGGGAGCGGCCGCCTAAAGCCGGAACCAGCCAAGGTGGAGGTGATCAGAGACTGGCCCGCTCCCCACACCAAAAAGCAGGTCCAAGCCTTTATTGGGATGGCAGGATACTACCGAAGATTTGTGCCCCACTTTAGCGCCATAGCCACCCCCATCACTGAGCTATGCAAGAAGGGGAAGCCAGACAAGGTGGTCTGGACCGAGCAGTGCCAGGAGGCTTTCCGGGCGCTGAAGGAGGCTCTGGTCAGTGGCCCAGTTCTGGCAAACCCAGACTTTGACAAGCCCTTTGTGGTGTTCACCGACGCCTCAGACACGGGACTGGGGGCGGTGTTAATGCAGGAGGACGAAAAGGGGGAGAGACACCCCATCGTGTACCTGAGCAAGAAGTTGCGACCCCGGGAGGAAAACTACGTGGCCATCGAGAAGGAGTGCCTGGCCATGGTGTGGGCCCTCAAGAAACTAGAGCCCTATCTCTTCGGGCGACACTTCACCGTCTACACCGACCCCTCTCCCCTGACCTGGCTGCACCAGATGAAAGGAGCTGTGATGAAGCGGGACTGTTCTTAATGTTTCCTCTGAATAGTGTGGGGGTGCCTCAGTTTCCCCTGTGTAGTTCTTAAGTATCTAGGTGGTGGGAGAAGGGTGTATGATCACTGCAGAGCCCTAGAAGGCAGGTGTGTGCAGGGGTCTGGACACAGAGAATGGCCGACACCCTGTTTCCTGGCCACTGATGCCCTGGGTCCTTCCCCCCTGCAAGGTGAGAGCTAAAGGGTTGGAGAACAAAGGAATCCGGTGACCTCCTGGCCTGGGAAAGGGACAAAGCCCAGAGGAGGAGGGGCTGGAGAGAGTTTCAGTTTGGGGCTAGGGGGTGGACGCAGGGAACCCCAGGGCTGGGGTCTAAGCTCCCTGCTCCCCAGAAGGACTTAACTGAGGGGTCCAGGTGGTACCCACAAGCTCTGTTTTGGGCTGTGTTCCTGTGGTCCAATAAACCTTCTGTTTTACTGGCTGGCTGAGAGTCCTGGTGAAACCCAGGAAGAGGGGTGCAGGGCCTGGACCCCCCACACTCTGTGACACCCTCCTCAGAGAAGGGCGGGGGCCGGGCTAAGAAATGAAGAGGTTTTGTTTGACTCAGCAGGGACCGGGTAGAGCGGTCACTGACCTTGTCACTTGTCTGCTGTGTGCTCTCGCCATGTGCCGCTCTGTGGGTGTGTGTGTGGAGGGGGGGCTGGTTGGCTGCTCCCTACGTTGTCCCCCCCCAAACCCCATGGAAAGGGAATCCCCGCCTGGGCGTGAGTGCCCCCTGGGTGGGGTGGGGGGGGTCTCCCTTGCACGGTTCTGAGTCCAGGGGTGCTGGGGGAGGGGTGGCTCCAGCTGGGCCCCATTTCACCCCCTCCCCCTGGTGCAGCACCCCCTGCTTTGGCTGCTTCTGCAGCTGCTCCCAGCAGCTGGAGTCTCCGTCCTCAGCACAGCAAACGGCCCTGGCGGGCAGGCTGGGAGCACGGCCCAGTCAGACCGTCCCGGGTGCCCCGTTGATACGGGGAGCCCGTTCTCCGGTGTGGGGCGGTGCCGTGAGCCGGGTCTGACTTTTCTCCCCTAGTCCCAAGGGCAGGAGCGGATCACACCAGCGCCGCGATCGGGGCGACCCTGGGGATCCTGGTCGCAGGGGGAGCTGCAGCTGCGTTAGCTGTTTACTGCCGGAGGAAGAGGCGGGAAGGTAACGGGGGACGGTGCCATTGGCCAGTGGGGGCGGGCGGGGGTGTCTGCATGGCCCCAGAGGGAGCAGAGAGTCTGGGGAGGCCGAGGGGACAGGGACACAGCCAGGGACACCCCAGG
The DNA here is from genome assembly GCF_965140235.1 of Caretta caretta. Lineage (NCBI taxonomy): Eukaryota > Metazoa > Chordata > Testudines > Cheloniidae > Caretta > Caretta caretta. The sequence continues at coordinate 395,461 of NC_134211.1, read as the reverse complement.
GGCTGCGGGGCTGGAGGGTCTCTCTACAGACTGAGCCCCCTGCAGCAGGGCCCATCCCCAGGGGAGGTTTCACCCTCCTGCTCTCAGGGATCCGCCGTTCCTGGCCCCGAGCTCCGGCCGGACGCGTCTCCCAGAGCCCCCGACACTGACCCCCTGTGTCGCTCTGACCCCGTGTGTCCCACTGTCTCTGTCTAGGTCCTTACAGTGCAGGGGAGACGCCCCCCGAGGACCCAGCTGGGAGCAGAGACAAGACGCGCGGCGAGGACACGGTGCTGATGGCGAATGACGGGGTCAGCGATGCCGGGAAGGGGCCTGAGCAGCAGCCGCTGTTACCTGCTCAGGGCCAGGACCAGAGCGAGATTCAGGAGCAGGAGGACAGGGCGCGGGTCACAGGTGAGGGGCAGGAGAGGAGGGGTCACGCTATGGGGTCGGTCACCTTCCGCTGCGTGTGCGTGTAGATCCCACAGTGGGAGGATGGGGGGACACTGCATGGGGGGGGGGGGTTGATGGGGTCACGTGGGGCCAGCAGTATTCACCAGCCCCCATGGCTCAAGCCCTATGCCTCAGGCCCCCCCAGAATCAGGAACTAGCTTAAACCCATTTCAGTTCTCGCAATGGAGGCCAGGAACCTAAACACTGGTGAGAGTCTGGGCCTAAATATCAGGAGATGGGGACGGATGAACTGGCCAGAGGCTCTGGGGCCTGAATTAACCCTTTGTACCCAGGCAGGGCTGGGGCAGCCTGTGGCCCCCCAGGCTCAGGGTAACCCGGGGGCTCTGGTTCTGCCAAAGCAACTGACCCCGTGGGGCCCCTCGGTGACACCCCCCCCCCCGGCTCAGTTTGTTTCCCAGAAAGTTCCAATTCTTCTGGATCAAAAGCGTCTGACGTGGGCCCAAGGGCGTCATCCTGGATCACGCAGGGGGGCCCAGAGGCAGAGGGGCCATCCCCGAACGCGGAGCCACTGGGGGAGACGGAAGCCCAGGATGAGGAGCGAGCGGGGGCAGCCTCCCCACGGACACGGCCGGCGGTGGAGGCGACATTCCCAGCCCAGCACAGTGCGGCTGGGGAGGAGGGAGAGACAGATCTGAACCAGCACAGTGGGGAGGCGATGGTGCCCACCAGCCAGCCCAAAGCAGGGGATCAGGGGGCGCCCGGCAGTCAGACCAACGAGAAGGATCAGGGGGTGCCTGACAACCAGACCAAAGCGGCTGCAAACACGGTGTCGGATCCTGCACAGGAGGAAGATGCCCAGGGAGAGGCAGGAGGTAACAGTGAGTGTTTGTGTGTGTGGGGGGGTAACATGGGAGGGAAGGGGCCCATGTCAACTGAACATTGTTCAACGTGCAGCCCACCAGGGACAGGTGCTGGAAGCTCTGTGAGACGTTCCCAGCAAGCCTCCAGCCGGTCAGCAAAGGGCCAGATGGCAAGTGCCCCATCCCTGGTGGGGTTCTGCCAGCATGGGCAGAGTCACTCCGAGGGGGCACAGTCCATGTGAAACAACCGAATGGTAACCCATTGACAGCTGGGGAGCGCCTCAAAGGAGGGGCTGTGTCTTTCCTCTGCACGGAGAGAGCCCAGGACACTCTGGGTGCTGTTCAAATAACTTTAAGTGCAGATGTTGGCACCTCCTAGAGCTACAGTTGCCCGACACTTCCCATTGTAAGCACCTGTTTTTGGTTGCTTGTAACTTTGCCAAACTTTAACTGCTGAGGCTGAAATTTCCCAGGCTGGGTGTCTGCCTCGAGCTCTTTTGTCCTGGAGTGCGTTTGTGTTTGTGGGTGTCATGGAGCGTAGGTCTGATGCTCTGGAACTGTTCTCTCTGAAGCCAGCCAGGACTCTGGGGTGGCGTGTCTGCCCGCAGGGCTCGCTGCCCAGGTCAAACAGCCACCTCGGCTCTGGCCTTCCCAGACTGACCTTGGAGCATCGAGCATCCCTGTTCACCGTATGCCTCCCCTTGGCGGGCCCACCTGGAGGGGACCCCCTGGGGAAGGCAGAGGGCCCTGCACCCCGACTTTGCAATCCACCGTGACTCTCAGCCAGCCAGTAAAATGGAAGATTTATTAGTTGATCAGGACACAGCATAGCATAGATCTTGTTAGCACAGAAATCAATGACTTTTAGCCTAATCCATCTTGGGGCAAGGGAAGCCCAGAGCCATGGCCCTGAGCTCTCTCCCTGCATTCCCAGACTGCCAGTCCCCTTCCAGCTGCCTCCCCAGCCACACCCGTCAGCCCTCCCCCAGGAAAAAGGTGTTGGGCTCAGGTTACGAAGGGCTCCAGTGTTTACGTGCAGGCAGCTGGGCAGCCTTACCATCTAGGCATTGGTGTAGCACCCAGGGAAACTGAGGCACACACAGAGTGTTAGTATACAACAGTCGGACTTACATGCAACATAACAAGGTAAATAGGACCCCATTTCGTCACAGTGCTGGGGGGGGGGTTCATCTAAAATGGTTGGGCTATTTCAATGAACATGTTTAGGAAAAATACTTTGTTTTGCTGAAGTCAAAAAATTCTTACAACTGCTGCACTGAGAAACTCATAGAAACATGGGTCTGGAAGGGACCTGAAAGGTCCCTCCCTGTGCTGAGGCAGGACCATGTAACCCTAGACCATCCCTGAGAGGGGTTTGTCCAACCTGTTCTCAAAAACCTCCAATGACGGGGCCCCCACGACCTCCCCTGGACGCCTGTTCCAGGCTGAGCTCCCCGCAGAGCTAGACACTGTTTCCTGATATCGAACCTAGAACTCCCTGGCTGCAGACGAAGCCCGTTGCTGCTTGTCCTGCCATCAGTGGACATGGAGAACAATCGGTCGCTGTCTTTAATACAGTTCCTGTCCCATTGGAAGACTGATCAGGTCTCCCCCTTACTCACCTTTTCTCAAGATTAACCGCACCCCGTGTTTTTAACCCTTCCTCGCAGGTCAGGTCTCTAAACCTTTGATCAGTTTGTTTCTCTCCTCTGGAGTCTCTCCAGGTTGTCCCCAGTTTTCCCAAAGCGCAGCACCCAGAATGGCACACAGTACTGCAGCTGGGCCCCCCCTGTGCCGAGCGGAGCCGGACAATGAGCTGCCGTGTCTGACGTCCGACCCTCCTGTTAATACACCCCTGGCTGATATTAACCTTCATGCACCTCCCTGCTTAGGAGTGGGGGCTGCAAATTTGGCAGGAGGGTCATTAGGAGTCAGAATTAGCTTTTGCCACCTGTGTGAAAATTGGTCCAAATTTAGCCCTGCTGTGCACCACTGACAATCACCATTGACGTGCTCAGGAGAAGCACGTGAGAGTTTGGCAGCTAAGTTCTCTGCACCGTCCATCTGCACCCAGCGTGCTCCGCGACCCCTTGCTCTCAGAGCGTGCTCTGGGCCAGGGCTGAGCGGGGCTTGCTCTGTGCTCCCACTGGGCGCAGGAACGGAGAATAGGGAGATTGTCTCCCCACTGTATTTTCCACAGTGAGCATCTGATGAAGTGAGCTGTAGCTCAGGTGAGCTCATGCTCCAATAAATTGGTTAGTCTCTAAGGTGCCACAAGTCCTCCTGTTCTTTGTGCAGATACAGACGAACACGGCTGCCACTCTGACACCTGTCTCTCTTGTGCTTTCAATGCCCCCCACCCCCAAGCTGGCACCCAGGTGCCGTGGAGAAGGGGAGGAGCAGTGAGGGAAGGGCTGGGCTGGGGGGATAGAGACAGAAAGGACCGGCTGGGCTGGGACATGGCTGTGAGGCACTGGGAGACATGAGCAGAAGTGTCGGCAACCACTAGACGACGCTCCCCTGCCGAGCCTGCAATGGAACAGGTCACGGAGCAGGGAGCGGGCGGACTGACCTGGGAATGTTGCGTGGGAGTTTTGCAGGTACCCGCTGCGTTGGGGATGGGGATCTCCGGGGGTGACTTCACCGGAGGGACGATACCTGAGCCTGTAACCTGAGCCCAGGATGGGGGTTGGGGCCAGGTGATGCCTTTGCCAGGGAAACTGGACAAAGGCTGGAGAAGTGGGGGGGTGAGGCTGGGTGAGACGGCTGGAGAGGGTTTCAGCTGGGAGTTGCCTGGGGAAACAGAGGGAGCCCCAGGGCTGGGGTCTAAGCTCCCTGCCCCCCAGACGGACCTGACTGAGGGGGTCCTGTTGTCTGCACCTACAAGATCTGATTTGGACTGTGTTCCTGTCGTCTGATAAACCTTCTGTTTTACTGGCTGGCTGAGAGTCACGGGGAATCGCAGGAAGAGGGGGTGCAGGGCCCGGACTCCCCCACACTCCGTGACAGATCCCAAGAGTTCTGTGTCTCCCCCTTCCTCTGCTGTCAGCGGGTCGCTGTGACGCTCTTGTCCCCCATAGGGGCCGACTCCGGGGGTGCGCTGGGGCTCAGGCACCCCTGGGAAAAAGTAGGGGGTGCTCAGCACCCACCAGCCACAGCGGTACTGGGGCCCCAGGCTGGCCACCGATCAGCTGTTGGGCTGCCTCCAGAGGGGGCCAGTGGAGCAGCGAGCGGCTGGCAGGAGGCGCTCGGGTGAGGCAGAAGACAAGCAAGTGGCCGGCGTGCAGGGGGTCCTTGGGGGAGGGGGCAGAGCAGGGGCAGGGCCTCTGGGAGGGGGTGGTGCAGGGGCAGGAAGAGGCAGAGTGAGGGTGGGGCCTCGGGGCAGAGTGGGGGTGGGGCCTCCACTGGGGAAAAAAATTCAGCACCTGTGTCACCCCCCTGTAGTGCCTGATCCACACAGAGGATAACAGCCTACTGCTGCTCCACTCACCCCCACCATCAGGGCAGTTGTGGCCCCACACCGACTCCTGACCCCTCTCCCGGGTAACCCCAGCACCCCTGAGGTTGTGTGTGTCACAGGAGTCATCCAGGGGAGCTCTCGCTGGGTGAGGGGAGGGCCTGGCAGAGGCTGCTGGGGACATGGGGCCAGGTCAGACCAGATGGTGATGGGGAGCGTGTGTCAGATCTCCAGGTGCCGTAACTATAACGTGCAATTTCCACATGTTCTAGACCCACGGGCTCCAGTTCTGTACGAGATCTCCCAGTCAGACGTCCTGGCTCCCGGGAAGCAGGTAACACTGAGCTGCCAAATATCCAGGTTCTACCCCAAGGCGCTGAGCGTGACCTGGTACCGACAGAAAAGAGGAGAGCCGGTGTTCCGGTGCTTAGACACTCTGGGCACCCACAGGATTGTCACCCCAGACCCCACAGCCGCACCAGACGGGAAATCCTACAGCGTGACGTCCCAGCTCCGCTTCACCCCCTCGGTGCCCGAGGACGACGGGGCAGAGTACCTGTGTTCCGTGGAACATCAAACCCTACCGGAGCCTGAAGGGAAATCCACTGGGCTGCTGGAGCTCCGAGGTACGAGCGAGCGGGACCGGGCAGAGCCGCGCTGACGCTGGGGTTGTTGTGGCTGAGGAGGTCTCTGCTCTCAGGCACCTGGGGTGTTCAGCGTCGCTTTGGGCTGAGCCTCTCCCGCCGGTTCCCAGCACGTGGGGCGGGTCCTGGAACGTTTGGGGACTTGCCCGTGGGCTGCTCGCAGGCTCCCCCCGTGCTGGGGAAAGAGGGTTCTCAGGTCTGGAGAGAATTGATGGGCGGGTGCAGCAGCCCCTCTGTTTAAAACAGGGTTCAGTTTTCCACTTGAGGCAGGGACTCACCCTGATTGTTTCTCAGGAGGAGAATAGTGTGTCCTCCCCAAACTCACGGCCCAGGGTCTGAGGGCAGAGGAGGAATTTTCTAGGGAATTTCAACTAAATCTGGGATCTGGTTCGGGAATGGGACCTTTGAGAAGGTTTTACCTAAAGCATCTGACCTTTGTTGACACTGTTTGCTAATAACAGCTGGGTCTGTCTCCTTCCCATGGTTGCCATGATTAAACCCCACTGACAACCAGCGGCAAAGGGACAGGCGAAGACATTAAGCTGTAATTAAGCAAAGCGATTAATGGTGTACCCAGTCCTTGCTCTTATGCTCACAACTGACCCTTGCCCAGGGGAGCTGCTGCTCCCCACACCGTGCCGTGGGGCTGACGCCACCTCCTGGGGTTGAAGCTACTCAAACCCTCAGCAGGGATGGTCCCTTTTCCACTCCCGAGGCCGCCCTCAGTAAAGATGGCTGCTGTCTCCTGTTGCTGGCTCTACCGGCTGCCCTCAGGAAAGGTGGCTGCCCGTCCCAAAGATGGCCACCATCTCCCATGGTTTCCATACACCAGTAGCCAGGCTGCCCTCACAGGAGAGCCCCATCCCCACCCCCCACGCTCCTTGGCTGGGAAACGGGGCAGGAAATTGTGAGGCGACATCTGTGCCGTGAGCCCCAACGAGACCACAAGCTCCATCGCAGGAGTGAAGGCGCCCGGCCAGGGTTACTGCCCACGAAGCACGGTCCTAGTGCCCGGCTCAGCGGTTACAGGGGCACCAACACACGTGTGCCCGTCGCTACTGTCACGGAGTCCCTGGGCGATGCTCTGGAACTGCTCCCCATGAAGCCAGTCAGGACTCTGGGGCAGTCGCCTTTCTGTGAGCACCCTGTCTGCAGGACACACAGCTCACCCAGCTTCCACCTTACTGGGTCTGACCTCGGAGCATTCAGCATCCTCTGCCCCTCCGTGCGCTTCCCACAGCGAGTCCGCTCAGGCGGGGCTCCTGGGGAAGCCAGAGGGTCCTGCACCCCAACTTCGCAGTCAGACGTGACTCTCAGCCAGCCAGTGTCACGGAGTTCCTGGGCGATGCTCTGGAACTGCTCCCCATGAAGTCAGTCAGGACTCTGGGGCAGTCGCCTTTCTGTGAGCAGCCTGTCTTCAGGACACACAGCTCACACAGCTTCCACCTTCCTGGGTCTGACCTCGGAGCATTCAGCATCCTCTGCCTCTCCGTGCGCTTCCCACAGCGAGTCCGCTCAGGCGGTGCTCCTGGGGAAGCCAGAGGGTCCTGCACCCCAACTTCGCAGTCAGACGTGACTCTCAGCCAGCCAGTAAAACAGAAGGTTTATTAGACGACAGGAACATGGTCTAAAACAGAGCTTGCAGGTGCAGAGAACGGGACCCCTCAGCTGGGTCCATTCTGGGGGGCAGTGAGCCAGACAACCACGTCTGCACTTCACTCCATGTCCCAGCCAGCCCCAAACTGAAAAACCCCTCCAGCCCCTCCTCCTCTGGGCTTTGTTCCTTTCCCGGGCCAGGAGGTCACCTGATTCCTTTGTTCTCCAACCCTTCAGCTCTCACCTTGCAGGGGGGAAGGGCCCAGGCCATCAGTTGCCAGGAAACAGGGTGTTGGCCATTCTCTGTGTCCAGACTCCTGCACACACATGCCCTCTAGGGCACTGCAATGATCATACACCCTTACCCCACCACCTAGACACTTAAGAACTGCCTAGGGGAAACTGAGGCACCCCCACACTATTCAGAGGAAACATTAAGAACAGTCCCACTTCGTCACATCTCTCCCCCCTTCGAGATCGAACTGAGCGGGGTCACTTTAGCCGGTGACCTGGGGAAGTTCGAAGCCACCAACGTTCCCATGGATGCCCCAGCATCTCTCCCATTCCTTGGTAGGAGTTACACCAGGCCCTTCCATTTTCACACCCTCCCTTAGGTCAGGGGTGGTCGATAGCACTCGCAGGCCGCATGTGGGAAGGTTTATGCAGCCCATGCCCTTTGGCCACCCCAAGAATGTCTCCCCATTGACCATCACCTTCTACTCCCACTGGAGGTCCGGGGGGCCTGGCCCCAGGAAACTCCACACAGACATATAGGTTGGGGTCAGGAGTGGGAGCCTGTCCACATCCCCAACCACCTGGCTGACGGAGTCTATGGCCTTGGGACCCAGCAAGGGAGCTAGACACCGGGGCTTTTCCGCAGGGTCCCCTTGGTTCAAATCGCCAGCCTGCTCAAAGGCAGTGAGGTGGGCATCCACACCCCCCCCCTCCTTAACCAGGGGCAGCAATTTAGTCTCGAGGTTCCCTGCGGAACTGGCCCCCCGGGATCTATCCCCACTCACCCCGGGGAGGTCCCCTAGGCCTCTCCGCCCCACCACCGCCAGTTCATGCTGCTGCTGCTTCTGCAGCTCTTTCTCGGGCTCTCGCTGTCTCCCACGGTCCTCTTGCTCTCTCAGACTCAGCTCCAATCCCGTCCGTCTCCGATCCCCCGATGGGGAACCCGATCGTGAAGACCCCCGTCTGGTCGGGGACAGGAGTCTTGGCGATGCCTGGCTCCCGCTTCAGCTGCTCCCAGATCCTGCTATAGCCCCAGTTGGGGTCAGGAATCTGTTCCTTAGAGCGGTCATCCTCCTCCAGCTGCACGATTAACTCTGCTTTGGTGAACTTTCCAATGCTCAACCCTCTCTTTCTGCACAGGGTTACAATGTCCTTCTTAAGGAGACGGTGACAGGCCATCACTCCGCTCCTCCCAAGTTGTTGTGGACTCACAGGCCCGTGTGTTCTCAGCTCCCCACGGTTTCCAGGGAGAACCCCTAGTGTGCCAGCCCTTCTCAAGGTCACCACCTCTTTGCCAGGGTCGAGCTGCAGACTCCTCCGCCCCTGAGACTGCTCACTGCAGTCCCCAGGGGGACCCCATTACTGCACAGTCCTTCTCGCTGGTCACACACTCCCAGGGGTTAACCGCCCCCCGAAACCGCTCCTCTCTGAGCCTTCAGCAGGCCTGGTCCTCGGCAATCCCCCTTCGTGTTACTGCTCCCCAGTCACTTACTGCAGGAAGCGCCATCCACGGGGTGCAGTAGATCCCACCGCTGCCACCAGTTGTCACGGAGTTCCTGGGCGATGCTCTGGAACTGCTCCCCATGAAGTCAGTCAGGACTCTGGGGTAGTCGCCTTTCTGTGAGCAGCCTGTCTTCAGGACACACAGCTCACACAGCTTCCACCTTCCTGGGTCTGACCTCGGAGCATTCAGCATCCTCTGCCTCTCCGTGCGCTTCCCACAGCGAGTCCGCTCAGGCGGTGCTCCTGGGGAAGCCAGAGGGTCCTGCACCCCAACTTCGCAGTCAGACGTGACTCTCAGCCAGCCAGTAAAACAGAAGGTTTATTAGACGACAGGAACATGGTCTAAAACAGAGCTTGCAGGTGCAGAGAACGGGACCCCTCAGCTGGGTCCATTCTGGGGGGCAGTGAGCCAGACAACCACGTCTGCACTTCACTCCATGTCCCAGCCAGCCCCAGACTGAAAAACCCCTCCAGCCCCTCCTCCTCTGGGCTTTGTTCCTTTCCCGGGCCAGGAGGTCACCTGATTCCTTTGTTCTCCAACCCTTCAGCTCTCACCTTGCAGGGGGGAAGGGCCCAGGCCATCAGTTGCCAGGAAACAGGGTGTTGGCCATTCTCTGTGTCCAGACTCCTGCACACACATGCCCTCTAGGGCACTGCAATGATCATACACCCTTACCCCACCACCTAGACACTTAAGAACTGCCTAGGGGAAACTGAGGCACCCCCACACTATTCAGAGGAAACATTAAGAACAGTCCCACTTCGTCACAGCCAGTAAAACAGAAGGTTTATTAGACGACAGGAACATGGTCTAAAACAGAGCTTGCAGGTGCAGAGAACGGGACCCCTCAGCTGGGTCCATTTTGGGGGGCAGTGAGCCAGACAACCACGTCTGCACTTCACTCCATGTCCCAGCCAGCCCCAAACTGAAACCCCCTCCAGCCCCTCCTCCTCTGGGCTTTGTTCCTTTCCCGGGCCAGGTGGTCACCTGATTCCTTTGTTCTCCAACCCTTCAGCTCTCACCTTGCAGGGGGGAAGGGCCCAGGCCATTAGTTGCCAGGAAACAGGGTGTCGGCCATTCTCTGTGTCCAGACCCCTGCACACACCTGCCCTCTAGGGCTCTGCAATGATCATACACCCTTACCCCACCCCCTAGATACTTAAGAACCGCCTAGGGGAAACTGAGGCACCCCCCCACTATTCAGAGGAAACATTAAGAACAGTCCCACTTCGTCACAGCTACGGACTAGCTCAGGGAATGGCGGGACTTTCCATTCCCCACTCAGCTGGCCAAGGACACCCCCTCTGAGACCCCTCTGTATACACCGATACAAACACGATGCGCGTCGCCCCTCGGACCGAGTTAGTTCCCGCCCGCCACCTTGTACACGTTGGTTCGGTCAAACCATCGCTATCCCTCACCCCGTCAGCCTGACCTTATCTTTAGGAGGGGTCAGTGTGTTCTCGTTACCTTTGGGGGGCTGCTGGTGAGCGAGGGGGGTGGGGGGGAGGGGAGGAGCTGATGGGGGGCTGCTGGTGAGTGAGGGGGGTGGGGGGGAGGGGAGGAGCTGATGGGGGGCTGCTGGTGAGCGAGGGGGGTGGGGGGGAGGGGAGGAGCTGATGGGGGGCTGCTGGTGAGCGAGGGGGGTGGGGGGGAGGGGAGGAGCTGATGGGGGGCTGCTGGTGAGCGAGGGGAGTGGGGGGGAGGGGAGGAGCTGATGGGGGGCTGCTGGTGAGTGAGGGGGGTGGGGGGAAGGGAAGGAGCTGATGGGGGTGTCACGGCGTCCCCGGGCGATGCTCTAGAACTGCTCCCCATGAAGCCAGGCAGGACTCTGGGGCAGTCTCCTCTCCGGGAGCAGCCTGTCTGCAGTACACACAGCTCACCCGGCTTCCACCTTCCTGGGTCTGACCTCGGAGCATTCAGACTCCTCTGCCCCTCCAGGCGCTTCCCCCAGCGAGTCCGCTCAGGCGGGGTCCTGGGGGGGCAGAGGGTCCTGCCCCCCAACTCCGCAGTCAGACCTGACTCTTAGCCAGCCAGTAAAACAGAGGTTTATTAGATGACAGGAACGTGGTCTAAAACAGATCTTGTAGGTGCAGAGAACAGGACCCCTCAGCTGGGTCCATTTTGCGGGGGCAGTGAGCCAGACAACCCCGTCTGCACTTCACTCCACGTCCCCAGCCAGCCCCAAACTGAAACTCCCCCCAGTCCCCCCCCCTCTGGGCTTTGTCCCTTTCCCGGGCCAGGAGGTCACCTGATTCCTTTGTTCTCCAACCCTTTAGCTCTCACCTTGCAGGGGGGAAGGGCCCAGGCCATCAGTTGCCAGGAAACAGGGTGTCGGCCATTCTCTGTGTCCAGACCCCTGCACACACCTGCCCTCTAGGGCTCTGCAATGATCATACACCCTTACCCCACCCCCTAGAGACTTAAGAACTGCCTAGGGGAAACTGAGGCACCTCCACACTATTCAGAGGAAACATTAAGAACAGTCCCACTTCGTCACAGGGGGCTGCTGATGGGTGCTCAACATCCACCATTTTTTTCCGTGAGGGCTGCAGCCCCAGAGCCCCCTCGGAGTTGGCGCCTATGTGCCCAGCACGTGGCCTGGCAGCCTGAGAGCTCTCTGCCTCGAGGCGTAACACAGGCCTTGCTGACTCATGAGGTGTAGTCCCCGGCTCCGGTCTGTCCCTACCCACCCCTTCCCCATCGGGGTCTGACTCAGTTCTCTGGGGAGACACGTTCCAGGTCTCCCCCTTACCAGCCCCTGCTCTCACTGACGCTCCTGCTGTCTCCCTGCAGCCCAGCCACAGGTGTCCGAGATCCAGGTGTTACCGCACTGGGAGCCCCGGGAGGAGGTGCCGTTTGCTGTCCAGATGCAGAACTTTTACCCCAGGGAGATTCACCGGATCCAGTGGAGCTGGGACGGGGCAGGGAGCGGGAGAGACGAGACCCCAGAAGTCAGCCAGAACCCGGATCTCACATTCAGCGCTACCAGCGTCTGGAGAATCCCCAGCCGGGGACTGAACCGTCCGGAGCTCAGAGTCCGAGTGTCCATTCAGCAAAGCCCCCGAGAGCCCCCGATCGAGAGAGAGATCAGAGCCGGGGACACAGGTGAGGGGGGCTCCTTGGGGTCGGACGGGGAATGAGCAGGAATCGCTGCCCCCACAGGGTCCCTGAGGCATGAATGAGGTTTGGGAGCTAATATTCCTCGTCCCCCTTTCCGGCTGGAGACGCCGATGGGTCGGGGTGTAACAGAGTCACACCCGGGGGTGATTTTATGGGGTAACAGCCCCACGGAGGGGTCAGATCTCTCCCGCCTGAAGGGAGGGGGAAGCAGCCCTCACCAGGCCCCATCTCCCCCTTGCAGGGCCTGTAACTGTCTCTGGATGTTTCATTCCCCAGGTTTCCTGCGGCCCCCGGAGGTGTCGGAAATCTCCCAACCCGAGTCAGTGACGGCGGGGGAGGAAATCACCCTGAGCTGCCGCGTGGCGGGGCATTTCCCTGGGGTGCTGTGTGTGACCTGGCTCAGGAGGAACAGGGGGGCTGGGGCGGCTGTTCGTATACTGAACTCAGCCGAGTACAGAATCGAGCCCGGAGCTCCCCACACACAGGACGGGAAAAGCTTCCAGCAGGAGACGAGACTCCGCTTCACCCCCTCGGTGCAGAGAGACCAGGGGGCAGAGTACGTCTGCCGGGTGGGACACGTCATCCTACGGACCCCAGTGGAGAGACGCAGCAGGGAGCTGCAGGTCACAGGTCTGATCTTTCGTCTTGAAAAGCCTGCAACTCGTACAGGATGTTAGGAATTTCCCAACTGGAGCAGGCCAGGGCCCCTCTAGCGCAGCACCTCCCCCTTGACAGTGGCCAGGGCAGCTGCCCCAGAGGACAGGACAAACCCCTGCCGTCGGGGGCTACAGCCTAACGCAGGTGGTTACCCCAGCTGGTGGGGACTCAACATGGTGTGTTGCACACACGCACCCCTTGTGAGAGCGCTTCCTGGCTGCACCTTTCCTGGCTGTTGTGTGGGTGACCCACTTCCCTGGGCCCCGTGTGCTTTAAGCCTCCAGAGTCTGACCAGAGTCCAGCCACAGCCCAGGGCTTGGGCTCTCTTTGCCTACTTGTGGGGTGCAGATCCTCTGCCTTGCACCCCCCCCCCCCGAGAGCTCTGACCCTGTGCTCTCGCCGCCTAGCCCCAGGATCAGTGATGCCCCCCCAAACCCCACTTCCTCCCCCTGTATCTCAAACACACCGTCGCCAGAACTCCCGCTGGGTGGGCGCTCTGGGGTTACAGTTTCCCTCTTAAGCAGCATAACAGGGCGACTTGCCTTGGGCTGGGGGGGAAGCTCTCCAGGCAGGGAGCCTGGCAGAGACCCTGGCCAAGAAGCAGGGCAGAGTCTGACAGACACACCCTTGGGGAGGAGGGGGCTGGGCCCAGCTGAGAGGGGTATAAAGACTGTAGGAGTTTGTGCTTTGTTTTTCAAATACTTTGGGCTGCTGGGGGAGAGACTGACCTGGGGTTGGGGCTGAGGGGCCTGGAAGACTAAATAAATGGGATCCCTTGTGGGGTTTGTTTGAACTTCTATTTGAACTGGGTGAGTTCTTAAAGGGGCCCCGAACAGGGGGAAACTGAGGCAGGAGATGCAGCGTGACTCCTGGCCACGCGGGGACACCCAGGAGACAGCTGTCCCCACTCCAAGGGACAAGCGATAGTGAAAGCCAGGGCACACAGATTTGCACACTCCATATTTAGCAGCGTGAGAAACACAGATCTAGACCAAAGCAATAAACCGTACATGTGTTTCCCTGCCTCAGTTTCCTCACCACTCTGGAGCATTCCTTGGGCTGGAGTCAGAGTCCTCTGGGGGCATGTGGGATGGTTTTTCTTCTGAATCCTGGAGTCTTCTCTAGCCCCACAAGCCGTCTCTGGCCCTAGCTGGTCTATGCCCATCCTCTTTCCTGCTCAAAGCTGCCTCTTCCTGTCCCAGTGAGTCTCCTGAGTTTTTACATCCCATCAAAAACCCCTGGTTCCTTTGTTTTCCTGCTGGTGATTTCCCACTCTCTCCACTTCCCCAGCCCCCTGAAGAGAGGTAGGATGAAAGTGGCTCTTCTAGGCTTGAGCGTACCTTAGGGAAGGGCTGGAAGGACTGACGCAGACCAGAGCCCTTGGGGAGGTGGGGAGGAGGGGTGATGCCTGGTAAGTTGATTAGCCCGCGTGTAGATACTTTGGTTGTTTTAATGTGTTTTCTCTCGAATGCTTTTACCTCCAGAATAAAGGGGCCGGCGTAGAAGGGCTGGGTGGTACCTGGCCTGCACCGGTTACCGTCTCTGAGGAGAAAAGCAAAGCAGAGCCGCTGGTGGCCAGGCGGTCCGACTCTCCTGGGGAGCTCACGGCGTAGGCAGGGTGCTGGGCAGCCTGGAAATACGCCGGTCAGGAGGGAGAGCCATGCAGATCCCCACCCAAGAGAGGTGACGGCTGAGAGCGGGTGCTGTTGCTGGACCACGATGCGGGACACAGGTGAACTGGGACGTACATGGTGGCTGGGCAGCCCACCTGGAGAAAAGTATAAACTCAGGGACACTGGCATCACCACGGCACCTCTTCTCCCCCGCCCGCTCACTGAAGGCAACAGGGTCGTCTGAAAGACAAAGAATCATTTGAAATGGGGGGGGGGGTCCTAACGGGAAAAGCTTTCCAGTTAGCACCGGCTGCTGTCGGTTTTTGGGGAAGAGAAACCTTATTGCTCCAAATTTGGCTCAGCTGGATAAAGTTTAAAGAAATTAGACTGTGGTTTTATCTTTTATTTCTTTTTGTAACCAACTCTGAACTTCTATGCTTATACCACTTACAAGCCCTTAACATCTCTCTTTCTGCAGTTAATATTGTTATTTTAATGTTTTATCTCAGCCAGTGTGGTTTCCACTGAAGTTTGGGGAATTACTCTGGTTACAAACGCTGGTGCGTATTCGTACCCTTTGATGGTATGATGAACTAATTAACGAGCTTACGCTGATCCAGGGGGGTCTGGAGCTGTGCAAGGGGCACATTCCTGGGGGGCCAGGCTGGGGCTGGGGGATGTGCAGGTGTCTCCCTCTACACCGTGCAGGAGGGGCCGGCAGAGCCTGTGTGTAACTGTGCGGGTTGTATGGACACAGGCTAATGGCTGGGGGAGAGCCAGGGCTGGAGGGACTGCTGGTCACTGGCAGAGTCGTGGGAGAGGTGCCCTGGGCTAGAGAGTTAAGGGGGTACAGCAATTGCAAGTCCAGGTTGTACCCCAGGCCATATCACACCCCCTCTACCTCCATTTCCCCCTCTCAGTCCCACTTTAACCCCCTCCCCTCAGCCCTCACCCCAAAATACTTTCACCCCCCTTCTCATACAAGCCCACAGTCCTGTCTCCCCATGGCCCGTCCCCTGCAAACCACCCACCCTGCCCCCTGGCCTGGCCTGGCCTGTTGTCCCCCAACGATCAACTCAGTTCCCATTTTTCCTCTGCCCCCACAACTCCCCCACCCCGAGCCCCGAACTGTCCGTGGACCCCGGGTGGGGCCTGGGCTGTAACATCCGCTCTGGCCTCACGCATCCTGCAGAGCTCTTCAGCTTCCCGCGCTCGGGGCCACCCCCGGCACTGAGCCCAGCGCTGTCCCCACGACAGGGGTGGCCCTGGCTTCTCCGGGCAGGATCCCCCTGAGGTCCCGGGGTGGGGCCTGGCTCCCATGGGCAGTGCGGGGTGACTGGCAACATGCTGGGAAGGGGCGTCTGTGAGGGGCCAGCTCTGGGGGACCCTCACCAGCTGGGGCAGCATGTGGAGCGGGGCTGGGGGGACGCAGGCCTGTCCCTGGGAAGCAGGTCTGCTCTCCGTGGGGTGCATCGACCGGCCTTACACCGTGTTTCAACCCTGCAGCATCCGCACCCTGGCTCAGGGCCTCTCATCCCCCCTGGGGCGCTGGGCATGGGCTGGGCACACAGGGTAACTGGGCAGAGGCTTGTGGGGCTGGGGCCTGATCTAACTCTTCATCCCAGGCAGGGCTGGGGGCAGCCTGTGGCCCTGCCAGGCCCAGGGTGACCCCGCAGGCTCCGGTTCTGCCAAGGAACTGACCCAGCACAGCCAGAGCCCCGCCAGCCAGCACCACCCGCTGTGTGAAACGCGGGCAGCCGCCAGCGCCCGGCTCGGGGCCAGGCCCTATGGCTGCGCTGCCAACGGCTGGCCTGGGCCTACGCACCCACCACAGCTCAGACCACGCCGCCAATTAATTAGTTTGTTAATTAAAACAAAGCATCGCGAAGCCCCGCGGCTCCCCCGTCCCTCCCCCGGCTCCTGTCACACCCTGGGGCATTCACACGGGCTCAGGGCAGACTCGGCGGCTGAGGCTGGGCAGAGCTGGGCAGTGACTGACCCACCTGTACCCAGGCCCCCTTCTCTGGGGTTCTGCCCCCTGGGAGCACCCCCACACTCTGCCTCTGGGTCTCCCCTTCCTGGGGAGCCCCCAACCCACTATCCCCACCTTGCCGCAGTCTGGGCTACTGCCAGTCATCACCAAGCCCCCACGCCCTGGCGCAGACTGCCGTGTAAAGGCCTCTCATCGTAGGTGTAACCCTTCTGCCCGTCAGAGTTGGCAGCAACAAGGGCCGGGTTCAGTATCTAGGGGATCCGTTCCAATAACACAATGCAAACCGGCTCGAGCCCCCACCCAGTGACCTGGGGCAAATATATACCACCCCCGCTGGGCGCCTCCAAGAGGCAATACTTCGCCTCTCGCAAACACAGAGTCTGAGTGTGGCAAAAAGCCTTTTAATAACAGAGAGAAACAATGCGGCATTACGTTGGGGAAACACCACCAACAGGATCCATAACACAACCCATGAGCAAAAACCCACCCCAAGCAAACTGGGGCGTGCCCTTTCCCTTTGGTTCTGGAGTCCAGCAACCCCAAATCACCCAAAGTCCCAAAAGTCCAACGACCCAAAAGTCTCTGTCCCTGGTCAGGGCAGCCCCAGAGTTCGAAAGTTTATCTGCCGAGTTTTACCTCCCAACCTGGGTGGAGATGCGGGGGGGGGGGGAGAGGGGGGGAGAGAAGAGGTAAGGGGCACTGTGACGAAGTGGGACTGTTCTTAATGTTTCCTCTGAATAGTGTGGGGGTGCCTCAGTTTCCCCTAGGCAGTTCTTAAGTATCTAGGGGGTGGGGTAAGGGTGTATGATCGTTGCAGAGCCCTAGAGGGCAGGTGTGTGCAGGGGTCTGGACACAGAGAATGGCCGACACCCTGTTTCCTGGCAACTGATGGCCTGGGCCCTTCCCCCCTGCAAGGTGAGAGCTAAAGGGTTGGAGAACAAAGGAATCCGGTGCCCTCCTGGCCCGGGAAAGGAACAAAGCCCAGAGGAGGAGGGGCTGGAGGGAGTTTCAGTTTGGGGCTGGCTGGGACATGGAGTGAAGTGCAGACGTGGTTGTCTGGCTCACTGCCCCCCAGAATGGACCCAGCTGAGGGGTCCTGTTCTCTGCACCTACAGGCTCTGTGTTAGACCATGTTCCTGTCGTCTAATAAACCTTCTGTTTTACTGGCTGGCTGAGAGTCATGTCTGACTGCGAAGTTGGGGTGCAGGACCCTCTGGCTTCCCCAGGACCCCGCCTGAGCGGACTGGCTGTGGGAAGTGCCCGGAGGGGCAGAGGAGGCTGAAGGCTCCAAGGTCAGACCCAGGAAGGTGGAGCCGGGGGAGCTGTGTGTCCTGCAGACAGGCTGCTCCCCGAGAGGAGACTTCCCCAGAGTCCTGCCCGGCTTCATGGGGAGCAGGTCCAGAGCATCGCCCAGGGACTCCGTGACAACTGCGCACCCTCAATCACCGTGTCTGAAGCGCCTTCCTACATCCTACTGGGGTAAAACCTCACAGGTGACCCGCGGTGTTTTGTGCACCAGAACAATAAAGATTTATTGCTGGTGGGACATGGGGATATCTGTATAATTTAGCTCAGACTGGCTCATGGGGGTAACCCAAAATTATGACGTATACGTCCAGACACGGCCCCAGGACTGTCTCTCTCGTTCCAGGTGCTCCGCAAGTCTCCATCCCCCGGTGAGCGCCCGGGAGAGACGCAGCGAGCGCCTTCCCCTGCCACGTGCGGGATTCTACCCCGGGGACGTCACCATCGCCTGGCTGAGAGACGGGCGGGTTCTGGCCGACTGTGACGAACTGGGACTGTTCTTAATGTTTCCTCTGAATAGTGTGGGGGTGCCTCAGTTTCCCCTAGGCAGTTCTTAAGTATCTAGGGGGTGGGGTAAGGGTGTATGATCATTGCAGAGCCCTAGAGGGCAGGTGTGTGCAGGGGTCTGGACACAGAGAATGGCCGACACCCTGTTTCCTGGCAACTGATGGCCTGGGCCCTTCCCCCCCTGCAAGGTGAGAGCTGAAGGGTTGGAGAACAAAGGAATCAGGTGACCACCTGGCCCGGGAAAGGAACAAAGCCCAGAGGAGGAGGGGCTGGAGGGGGTTTTTCAGTTTGGGGCTGGCTGGGACATGGAGTGAAGGGCAGACGTGGTTGTCTGGCTCACTGCCCCCCAGAATGGACCCAGCTGAGGGGTCCCGTTCTCTGCACCTGCAAGCTCTGTGTTAGACCATGTTCCTGTCGTCTAATAAACCTTCTGTTTTACTGGCTGGCTGAGAGTCACGTCTGACTGCGGAGTTGGGGTGCAGGACCCTCTGGCTTCCCCAGGACCCCGCCTGAGCGGACTCGCTGTGGGAAGCGCACGGAGGGGCAGAGGATGCTGAATGCTCCGAGGTCAGACCCAGGAAGGTGGAAGCTGTGTGAGCTGTGTGTCCTGAAGACAGGCTGCTCACAGAAAGGCGACTACCCCAGAGTCCTGACTGGCTTCATGGGGAGCAGTTCCAGACCATCACCCAGGGGCTCCGTGACAGAAGGGACCTCAGGAGGTCATCTAGTCCAACCCCCTGCTCAAAGCAGGACCAATTCCCAGTTAAATCATCCCAGCCAGGGCTTTGTCAAGCCTGACCTTAAAAACCTCTAAGGAAGGAGATTCTACCACCTCCCTAGGTAACGCATTCCAGTGCTTCACCACCCTCCTAGTGAAAAAGTTTTTCCTAATATCCAACCTAAACCTCCCCCACTGCAACTTGAGACCATTACTCCTTGTCCTGTCCTCTTCCACCACTGAGAATAGTCTACAACCATCCTCTTTGGATCCACCTCTCAGGTAGTTGAAAGCAGCTATCAAATCCCCCCTCATTCCCGCAGACTAAACAATCCAGCTCCCTCAGCCTCTCCTCATAAGTCATGTGTTCCAGACTCTGCAGGACTCTGGGGCAGTTGCCTTCCTGTGAGCAGCCTGTCTTCAGGACACACGGCTCACCCAGCTTCCACCTTCCTGGGTCTGACCTTGGAGCATTGAGCATCCTCTGCCCCTCCGGGCGCTTCCCACAGTGAGTCCGCTCAGGCGGAGTCCTGGGGAAGCCAGAGGGTCCTGCCCCCCAACTTCGCAGTCAGACGTGACTCTCAGCCAGCCAGTAACACGGAGTTTTATTAGACGGCAGGAACATGGTCTAAAACAGAGCTTGTAGGTGCAGAGAACAGGACCCCTCAGCTGGGTCCATTTTGTGGGGGAGTGAGCCAGACATCCCCCTCTGCCCTTCACTCCATGTCCCAGCCAGCCCCAAACTGAAACTCCCTCCAGCCCCTCCTCCCCTGGGCTTTGTCCCTTTCCCTGGCCAGGAGGTCACCAGATTCCTTTGTTCTCCAACCCTTTAGCTTTCACCTTGCAGGGGGGAAGGGCCCAGGCCATCAGTTGCCAGGAAACGGGGTGTTGGCCATTCTCTGTGTCCAGACCCCTGCACACACCTGCCCTCTAGGGCTCTGCAGTGATTATACACCCTTACCCCACCACCTAGATACTTAAGAACTGCATAGGGGAAACTGAGGCACCCCCACAATATTCGGAGGAAACATTAAGAACAGTCCCACTTCGTCACACCCAGCTCCCTGTTCACCCTCGGAACCCCCTGCCACAGGACGCTCCACCGGCGAGCAGCTTAGTAAAGCTTAGTTCCAACTGCAACGCTGCCAGCTCTCCACCCCCACGCTTCATGACCGTGGCTGGGTCAGGGAGGAATATGTCGCCCCACACGGCCTTGCAGGGAGGTGCATTGTGGGAGACGAGCTACCTCAAGCTGCACAGGAGCTATTGGGAAAGGGATACCGGGATGGATGGGCCCATTGGCCTGATCTGTGGGGCAGGACCCGGGTGAAGTGGCCACCAGAACATCACCCCCAGGGGGAGTGAGACGAGCCCACACCTAGGAACCCGGAGCCCCACAGCCTGGGTGCCTCCTGTCACGGATTCCCCGGCCCGGGGCTCTCTTGGCTCCGTACGGCCCCTGGGAGGAACCCCCCTGTGTGACAGCTCTTCACAGGGGTCCACTGTCTCTGGGGTTAGGCCCTTTGGCCTCGCCGCCTCTTGGGACTGCACCTCTGAGCCCCCAGCAGCCTGGCTCTGCCGTGGGCCCCTCAGGGAGTCCCCTCGCTCTGGGCCCCTGGGGTCCCCACCCCCAGAGGGAGCAACGCCCCCTGATCTCTAGCTGCAGGGACTCCCCGTTAGTGTTTATTGAACGTCTGGACCCAGCCCGGGCAGGTCTCTGGGGCCTGGGGCCTGGCCAGTCTCAGCCCCGGCCAGCTGAGTCTGTCCCCGTCCCCATGGGCTCTGGCTGCTCCTTGTCCCCAGCCCAGCCCCCTCCTTCCAGCTGAGCCCCCCATATACCCTCCCCCTCTACCCTTTGTCTTCAGTCCCAGGTGAACAGGCCGCCTTGGCCCCTCTCTGCAGTCCTTTGTTCCCCCCAGCTGGTCAGGGCCCCAGGCCCCTCTCTCCTCAGCCCATTGTCCCCCAACTGGCCAGAACCAGCTGGCTCCCAAGCTGGGGGGTCCCCTGATCACCAGTTGCTGGGTGCCCAATCTCCAGGCCAGTGTCTGGGGTCCCAACTAGTAGTCGAGGTCACACCTGGTCCCCTGCAACAACAAACCCCCTCTCCCACCCCCTTGTTACACACGCAGCACACAGGGAAACTGAGGCACGCACAGTCACTAAGAACCCCCCCACTTTGTCACACCTCTCCAGCCCCAGGCCGAGGGATGGGAGCTGGCATGGGCTGGGGGTGCCTCTCTCCTTGCCTTAACAATGAGGAGTCCTTGTGGCACCTCAGAGACTAACACATTTATTTGGGCATAAGCTTTCATGGGCTAGAACCCACTTCATCAGATGTATGGAGGGGAAAATACAGTAGCAGGTATATATACATAGTACATGAAAAGATGGGAGCTGCCTTACCAAGTCGGGGGTCAGTCTAATGAGACAACTCAATTAACAGTGGGATACCAAGGGAGGAAAAATCACTTTTGTAGTGGTAATGAGGGTGGCCCATTTCAAACAGTTGACAAGAAGGTGTGAGTAACAGTAGGGGAAAATTAGGTTTTGTAGTGACCCAACCACTCCCAGTCTCTATTCAGGCCTAATTTGATGGTGTCCAATTTGCAAATTAATTCCAGTTCTGCAGTTTCATGTTGGAGATGGTTTCTGAAGGGTTTTTTTTTTTGCCACTTTTAAGTCTGTTATTGAGTGACCAGGGAGGTTGAAGTGTTCTCCGACTGCTTTTTGAATGTTATAATTCTTGATGTCAGATTTGTGTCCATTTATTCTTTTACATAGGGACTCTCCGGTTTGGCCAATGTACACGGCAGAGGGGCATTGCTGGCACATGATGGCATAGATCACATTGGTAGCCATGTGGACCCCATTAAATTAGGCCTGAATAAGACTGGGAGTGGTTGGGTCATTACAAAAACTGATTATCCCATACTAATTTCCCCCTACTGTTACTCACACCTTCTTGTCAACTGTTTGAAATAGGCCACCCTCATTACCACTACAAAAGTTATTTTTCCTCCCTTGGTATCCTACTGTTAATTGAATTGGTTCGTTAGCACTGACCCCCCGCTTGGTAAGGCAACTCCCATTTTTTCATATGCTGTGCTTTTATACCTCCCTACTGTATGTTCCACTCCATGCATCTGATGAAGTGGGTTTTAGCCCACGAAAGCTTATGCCCAAATAAATGTGTTAGTCTCTAAGGTGCCACAAGGACTCCTCGTTTTTGCTGATTCAGACTAACAAGGCTACCCCTCTGAAACCTGTGTTCCTGCCTTGCAACTCTGTGATTAAACAAACCTCCCCGCAAACCTCGCTCATGTGTCTGGGTGTCTTTGCTGCTCTCTGGGGATGTGAATCGTGCCCCTGAAACTAAGAAACATGCAGGACACCGTGTGCCAGGACAAGCCGGAAACCTGCCCTGGCTCCGGGCTGCCAAGGCAGGGTCAGTGCTGTGAGATTGCTAAGCAGCAGGGTGTCTAGGGGTCAGAGCAGGGGGCTGGGAGCCAGGACTCCTGGGTTCTCTCCCTGTCCCTTGGAGGGAAGTGGAATCTAATGGTTAGAACAGGGGGGGTGGGAGCCAGGACTCCTGACTCTGGGAGGGGAGTGGGGTCTAGTGGTTAGAGTGGAGTGGGGTTGGGAGTAGACAGCCACGCCAGGTGACTGATTATGGGGCACCAGCAGAGCTGTGGGGGGAAAGCAGGTGGCTGTGGGTCGGGATAAAGGGGCACCGGCAGAGCTGTGGAGGGGCCAAGGACTGGGCTGGCGGGGGGCTGCAGGTTGGGAGCGAGGGGCACCGGCGGGGCTGGGGGGCCCAGGGCTGGTCCGGCAGGGGGCTGCGGGTCGGGAGCGAGGGGCATCGGCGCCGTGGGCCGGTTCCCTGGTGTGGGGCCTGTTGTGCCTCCGTCCGCTCGATGACTCTGGCACAAATGAGCCCTGGCCGCACAGCTGGTTTCTTGGGTTGGTGGCCCTTGGCAGGCACCCAGCCGGGAACGCCCGGCCCAGCCCCTTCTCCCCGGGCCGCCAGCCGGGCGGGGTGCCAGGGCGGTGACTCCTACATGGCGTGGGGGGGATGTCGGGGCGCCCAGGGCCTGCGAGGGGTCTGCCTGCCATGGGCGGCCTGTGAACCGCTGGCTGGGGGAGGCCCCAGCCCCACCCCTTCCACCCGAGGCCCCTTCCGCACCCCCTGGAGCCCAGACCCCCCACCGTGGCTGCCGGCCTCCGCCCCAGGCTGGCTCGTGCCCGCAGCCCCCCCAGCCCCGGGAAGGGGGGCAGCGTGGCCCTGGAGCCCCGCGGCCCCACCGAAGCGGGGCCCTGGGGGTGGAGTGTGGGCAGGGCCAGGCCTGGCTGCTTCGGCCTCCCCTACCCCCGCCTGTGTGGCCTGCGTAACCCGGAGGACTTCACCGGTGACTCCGGTCTCGGTGTCCGTGGCAGCCGTGGTCCCTGCAGTGCCCCGGCCCCTGTGAGCCCCCCGGTGCAGCCGCCGCGCCCGGCGATCGGGGGCCTGCTCGTTACCGTGCCCTATCGCAGCGGCCCAAGTGCACACGGGTGGCCCCCGTCTGCCAGCGCCCGCAGCAGGGCCCCCTTGCTCTGGGCCCCGGGACCGAGCGGGCGGGGTGGGAGCAGGGCGCCTGCTTGGGGGCCGGACACCCCGCGACCGAGCTGGCCGGGTGGCAAGGAGCCGTGTGGCCTGGCCTGCCCTGCCCTGGGCTGGAGCTGGGTTTACCCTCAGCCCGGTGCTCCCCAGACCCCCCCAGCCCGGCGTGGCCCGGCCCTGACCCGGGGGCCTGTGGGGAACCTGGATGGACCCGAGAAGGGGGCACGGCCGGGCTTCACCCCGCGGATGGGCGGCTCTGCCTGCCAGATACAAACGCGGGCTGACTCCAGACCAGCCGGGAACACGCCGGCCACGCGGGCTGCCCCGGGACCCTGCGCGCGCTGGCAACGGCCCCGGGCTCGGCCTGGCGCCTCCCTGCCCAGCTCCCGCCTTGGCCGGCCTGTGTGCCCGGAGCCGCCGGCTGGGAGCGGGGCCGGGGCTCGGCGAGGTGGGCAGGGTGTTTCGGCCCCTCTCTCTGCCAGGGGGATATTGTGGGTCCTGACGGCTGCTCTGGGTCTCAGAGCGGCAGGGCAGCATCTCCTGAGGGGGTGGGAGCTCGGCCCCCTGCCCGCATCTCAGTGACTCTGCAGGGAGGGGGGTGGGGGGTCAGCAGGGGGCGGCAGGGAGCGGGGAGGGGTGTCAGTGGGGGGCGCTGTGCTGCAGGAAGTGGGGCAGGGGCTTAGTAGGGGGCACCCTGCTGCAGGGAGCAGGGTGGGGGGTGTCAGTGTGGGGTGCTGGGATCCCAGGAGGCCAAGGACGGTGGGTTCTTGTTTCATCAGGAATTTCATTATTTGAGGAGGGAAGATTTGCAGTTTGGCTGGGCAGGGGGAGAGGGAAACTGAGGCAAGGGGGGGCCAAGGCAGCGGCTGCATCTGAGCTTGGACACAGTCTCCCACTCCCAGCGCACTGGGGCTCATCTCTGCTCTCTAAGAAGGGGGGCAGCAAGAGGCTTTGCAGCGAGCCCTTCTGCTGGGCGCACTCAGGACCGCTGTGCTGTGTGTCATGGCCCCTGTACTGCCAGCAGCTGCCTCCATGCTTGGAAGCTCCGGGATTAAACAAACCCTGGACTGAGACCCTCAGCCGGGGCCACCAGCTTGGAGAGACTTGCCCCCCTCGGCCCGGGTTTCCTGGAATCAGCCCCGTGCTAGGAAAGGCTCCGGCTGCTTTCGGTTTCCATCTGACTGACGCGTTCAGGGGATTTTGAGCTGCCAGCCCCAGCTCATTCCCCCGCCCCAGTATGTGGGTTGGCAGCTGTCAGGGCTGGCACCAGGCGTCCTGTGCTGCAGGGAACGGGGGGCTTACTACCCCCTGCTCTAACCACCAGACCCCACTCCCCTCCAGAGCCAGGGAGAGAACCCAGGAGTCCTGGCTCCCAGCCCCCCCAGCTCTAACCCACCAGCCCCCACTCCCCTCCAGAGGCAGGGAGAGAACCCAGGAGTCCTGGCTCCCAGCCCCCCCTGCTCTAACCACCAGCCCCCACTCCCTCCAGAGCCAGGGAGAGAACCCAGGAGTCCTGGCTCCCAGCCCCCCCCTGCTCTAACCACCAGACCCCACTCCCCTCCAGAGGCAGGAACCCAGGAGTCCTGTCCCCAGTCCCCCGCTGGAGGAGGAGCAGAGGTTTCATGCCAGCAAGCGGCTGAGCTGGGCTCTGGGTGTCTTTGCCTGAGACTTTTTCTCTCACTTTCCAGACTGGCTGGGGCTGGTGACCAGGCAGGAAGATGCTGACGGACCTGAGGTCACCCGGCTTCAACGCTGAGAGACCAACTGGGGGAGCTGGCCTGGGGGGACATATCTGCCTTGCTGTGCCCTGGGGAAAGAACCCAGGAGTCCTGGCTCCCAGCCCCTCCCCACTCTAATCCACTAGACCCCACTTCCCCACCCCCCGAGCCGTGTATGGGGCCTGTCAGGGCATAGAGCTCTCACCCGCTCATTAGTGAGTTACCCAGGGAGGTCCTGGCAGCGCAAATGCTGGAGGACAGTTTAAGCAGCGGGATTGGCTGGTGTCACGGAGTCCCTGGGCGATGCTCTGGAACTGCTCCCCATGAAGTCAGTCAGGACTCTGGGGTAGTCGCCTTTCTGTGAGCAGCCTGTCTTCAGGACACACAGCTCACACAGCTTCCACCTTCCTGGGTCTGACCTCGGAGCATTCAGCATCCTCTGCCTCTCCGTGCGCTTCCCACAGCGAGTCCGCTCAGGCGGTGCTCCTGGGGAAGCCAGAGGGTCCTGCACCCCAACTTCGCAGTCAGACGTGACTCTCAGCCAGCCAGTAAAACAGAAGGTTTATTAGACGACAGGAACATGGTCTAAAACAGAGCTTGCAGGTGCAGAGAACGGGACCCCTCAGCTGGGTCCATTCTGGGGGGCAGTGAGCCAGACAACCACGTCTGCACTTCACTCCATGTCCCAGCCAGCCCCAAACTGAAACCCCCCTCCAGCCCCTCCTCCTCTGGGCTTTGTTCCTTTCCCGGGCCAGGTGGTCACCTGATTCCTTTGTTCTCCAACCCTTCAGCTCTCACCTTGCAGGGGGGGAAGGGCCCAGGCCATCAGTTGCCAGGAAACAGGGTGTCGGCCATTCTCTGTGTCCAGACTCCTGCACACACATGCCCTCTAGGGCTCTGCAATGATCATACACCCTTACTCCACCCCCTAGATACTTAAGAACTGCCTGGGGGAAACTGAGGCACCCCCACACTATTCAGAGGAAACATTAAGAACAGTCCCACTTCGTCACATCTCTCCCCCCTTCGAGATCGAACTGAGCGGGGTCACTTTAGCCGGTGACCTGGGGAAGTTCGAAGCCACCAACATTCCCATGGATGCCCCAGCATCTCTCCCATTCCTTGGTAGGAGTTACACCAGGCCCTTCCAGTTTCACGCCCTCCCTTAGGTCAGGGTGGTCGATAGCACTCGCAGGCCGCATGTGGGAAGGTTTATGCAGCCCATGCCCTTTGGCCACCCCAAGAATGTCTCCCCATTGACCATCACCTTCTACTCCCACTGGAGGTCCGGGGGGCCTGGCCCCAGGAAACTCCACACAGACATATAGGTTGGGGTCAGGAGTGGGAGCCTGTCCACATCCCCAACCACCTGGCTGACGGAGTCTATGGCCTTGGGACCCAGCAAGGGAGCTAGACACCGGGGCTTTTCCGCAGGGTCCCCTTGGTTCAAATCGCCAGCCTGCTCAAAGGCAGTGAGGTGGGCATCCACACCCCCCCCCTCCTTAACCAGGGGCAGCAATTTAGTCTCGAGGTTCCCTGCGGAACTGGCCCCCCGGGATCTATCCCCACTCACCCCGGGGAGGTCCCCTAGGCCTCTCCGCCCCACCACCGCCAGTTCATGCTGCTGCTGCTTCTGCAGCTCTTTCTCGGGCTCTCGCTGTCTCCCACGGTCCTCTTGCTCTCTCAGACTCAGCTGCAATCCCGTCCGTCTTGATCCCCCGATGGGGAACCCGATCATGAAGACCCTCGTCTGGTCGGGGACAGGAGTCTTGGCGATGCCTGGCTCCCGCTTCAGCTGCTCCCAGATCCTGCTATAGCCCCAGTTGGGGTCAGGAATCTGTTCCTTAGAGCGGTCATCCTCCTCCAGCTGCACGATTAACTCTGCTTTGGTGCACTTTCCAACGCTCAACCCTCTCTTTTTGCACAGGGTTACAATGTCCTTCTTAAGGAGACGGTGACAGGCCATCACTCCGCTCCTCCCAAGTTGTTGTGGACTCACAGGCCTGTGTGTTCTCAGCTCCCCACGGTTTCCAGGGAGAACCCCTAGTGTGCCAGCCCTTCTCAAGGTCACCACCTCTTTGCCAGGGTCGAGCTGCAGACTCCTCCGCCCCTGAGACTGCTCACTGCAGTTCCCAGGGG
Source organism: Caretta caretta (assembly GCF_965140235.1). Lineage (NCBI taxonomy): Eukaryota > Metazoa > Chordata > Testudines > Cheloniidae > Caretta > Caretta caretta. The sequence continues at coordinate 368,403 of NC_134211.1, read as the reverse complement.
GACCCCATTACTGCACAGTACTTCTCGCTGGTCACACACTCCCAGGGGTTAACCGCCCCCCGAAACCGCTCCTCTCTGAGCCTTCAGCAGGCCTGGTCCTCGGCAATCCCCCTTCGTGTTACTGCTCCCCAGTCACTTACTGCAGGAAGCGCCATCCACGGGGTGCAGTAGATCCCACCGCTGCCACCAGTTGTCACGGAGTCCCTGGGCGATGCTCTGGAACTGCTCCCCATGAAGTCAGTCAGGACTCTGGGGTAGTCGCCTTTCTGTGAGCAGCCTGTCTTCAGGACACACAGCTCACACAGCTTCCACCTTCCTGGGTCTGACCTCGGAGCATTCAGCATCCTCTGCCTCTCCGTGCGCTTCCCACAGCGAGTCCGCTCAGGCGGTGCTCCTGGGGAAGCCAGAGGGTCCTGCACCCCAACTTCGCAGTCAGACGTGACTCTCAGCCAGCCAGTAAAACAGAAGGTTTATTAGACGACAGGAACATGGTCTAAAACAGAGCTTGCAGGTGCAGAGAACGGGACCCCTCAGCTGGGTCCATTCTGGGGGGCAGTGAGCCAGACAACCACGTCTGCACTTCACTCCATGTCCCAGCCAGCCCCAAACTGAAACCCCCCTCCAGCCCCTCCTCCTCTGGGCTTTGTTCCTTTCCCGGGCCAGGTGGTCACCTGATTCCTTTGTTCTCCAACCCTTCAGCTCTCACCTTGCAGGGGGGGAAGGGCCCAGGCCATCAGTTGCCAGGAAACAGGGTGTCGGCCATTCTCTGTGTCCAGACTCCTGCACACACATGCCCTCTAGGGCTCTGCAATGATCATACACCCTTACTCCACCCCCTAGATACTTAAGAACTGCCTGGGGGAAACTGAGGCACCCCCACACTATTCAGAGGAAACATTAAGAACAGTCCCACTTCGTCACAGCTGGCACCGGCAGGGGGCGTCAGGAATGAGCACAGACCCAAGCCCCTGCTGTGTGAAATCCTGACCCGATTAGGGCCCAGCTGGGGTGGTGTCATCTTGCTGTCACCGGCTGGCAATGTGCTGTTTAGCCTGCTCCCTTCAAGTGCTCCGGGGTCGCTCTGGCCTCTCTCACCAGGCTCTGACATCTGCCTTGTGCCCCACAATGGCATGGAAGAAGCACCAGGGCTGGGTGTTCCTGCTGAAATGATCAGCAGTGACACAGTTAACATGGCCATTGTTAGGTTCCAGCGGTAACATTATATTGCTACGAAAGACACAACTCACACTGGGGTCAGGCTCTCTGCAGACACAGGCAGCAAACCAGGTGTATTCAGGTCACATTGGGAAGGTTTTGTAGAGGCCCAGGGCCAGATTCTCACTGACACTGGGGCCCTGTTTGGCCTGGAAGTGGGTGAAAATATAACGTGGACCTCTTTGTACTTCCCAAGGTCTGTAAAAGGGGTCCTAGCACCAGTGAGAATCCAGCCCTGCCCCACAAGCCCTTGTGACTGCAAAGAAAAGTTCCAAATGTGACCTCTTCCGGGCAGGGTTTTCTGCCTGAATGTGCAGAGAGCCTGAGCCGAAAGCCCTGCGAGTGGCATGAACTGCCCTGTTTCTAGTGACCGTCTGCTAATGCTGAAACCCAATGACAACGTGATTACCTGTTTTGCTGATCGTTCCAGCTATGGGTTGGCCTGTGTCACGGAGTCCCTGGGCGATGCTCTGGAACTGCTCCCCATGAAGCCAGTCAGGACTCTGGGGCAGTCGCCTTTCTGTGAGCAGCCTGTCTTCAGGACACGCAGCTCACACAGCTTCCACCTTCCTGGGTCTGACCTCGGAGCATTCAGCATCCTCTGCCCCTCCGTGCGCTTCCCACAGCGAGTCCGCTCAGGCGGGGCTCCTGGGGAAGCCAGAGGGTCCTGCACCCCAACTTCGCAGTCAGACGTGACTCTCAGCCAGCCAGTAAAACAGAAGGTTTATTAGACGACAGGAACATGGTCTAAAACAGAGCTTGCAGGTGCAGAGAACGGGACCCCTCAGCTGGGTCCATTTTGGGGGGCAGTGAGCCAGACAACCACGTCTGCACTTCACTCCATGTCCCAGCCAGCCCCAAACTGAAAACCCCTCCAGCCCCTCCTCCTCTGGGCTTTGTTCCTTTCCCGGGCCAGGTGGTCACCTGATTCCTTTGTTCTCCAACCCTTCAGCTCTCACCTTGCAGGGGGGGAAGGGCCCAGGCCATCAGTTGCCAGGAAACAGGGTGTCGGCCATTCTCTGTGTCCAGACCCCTGCACACACCTGCCCTCTAGGGCTCTGCAATGATCATACACCCTTACCCCACCACCTAGATACTTAAGAACTGCATAGGGGAAACTGAGGCACCCCCACACTATTCAGAGGAAACATTAAGAACAGGCCCACTTCGTCACATCTCTCCCCCCTTCGAGATCGAACTGAGCGGGGTCACTTTACCCGGTGACCTGGGGAAGTTTGAAGCCACCAATGTTCCCATGGATGCCCCAGCATCTCTCCCGTTCCTTGGTAGGAGTTACACCAGGCCCTTCCAGTTTCACGCCCTCCCTTAGGTCGGGGGTGGTCGATAGCACTAGCAGGCTGCATGTGGGAAGGTTTCTGCAGCCCATGCCCTTTGGCCACCCCAAAACCCCAGGGGGTCAAACTGGGATTGGGTTTTCTCCCAGAGCTCCAGTCTGGAGGGCTGCAATTCGGGCTCTCTTGGTTAAGGGCCCCCATCTTGACCTGGGCCACATACTGTTCACTTACAGAACTAGCATGGAGACATCCCTTTCCCAACAACCTTGTCTCCCCAACAAGCTGGCCAAACACAGCCACTTGGTTATAGGACGGTATACCTTTCTTAATAGCTTTCACTCCATCTGAGACCTTCTCAAAGCTCTCCACACTGGATCTTTCAACAGGAAAGTCAGTGGATCCATTCACAACAGAAAATTTCTGGCTGTTAGGAACTGAAACTTTCTTGATTAAATCACTTTCACACCCTTCAGTGGCAGTAAACTGCTTGCAAAGACTCCATGAGGATTCCTTTCCCGAGGGCTTTTCTATGCAACAATTCACCCCCTCCCAGAAATTCTGCTCTTACCCTCTTTACCTAGGGCTTGCTCTAGGGGAACACTTTCCTGAGCAACTACAGACTCTTTCTGGGTCTCCCTTACATCCAGAATCACCTCTGGCCCATCAGGCGGATTCCTACACAATCCCCTTTCATGCAAACTTACAGACTTCCTAGATAAAAGGTTAGAAGCATTCTCCTTCCCTTTGCCACACACAAGTTCAGGAATCTTTTCCTTCTTGCTACAGGTTTCCACACCCTCAGTAGGTTCCACAATCACATCACCTTCCTGCTCTCCTTGTGCCCTGGCTAGGATCTCACCCTGATTAGACAGAGTTGCTACACCCTTTCCAACAACACACTAGCAACAGGCAAAATACAAGCACCAGAATTGTCTGGTCTCGGGGATTTTACATAGACCCTAACTGGATGCGACCTAGTTACAGGGCCATTCTCCCGAGCAGACAGAAACTTAGGACCCTTCCCTTCCTGGGCTTTAGCTGAATCCAGAACCAGCTCTGAGACAACTGCATGACCCTCAACCATCACAGGCTGAAAGGCCCCTTCTGTCTGCTCCACAGACCAAGAAGAGCCGGACACACTTTCTCCTTTACCAGACACACAGGTTGGGATCTCATTCCCTTTGTCCCAGCACACAAGGCTGGTCACAGACAACTGCTTGGAGATCAGGGTAGCTCCCTCCATAGGCAAGTCAATACCCCTGACAGACAGAGACCCATTTCCTTCACTGTCCCAATTCTCCACCCAGCTAACAGGTAAGGTCCAGGGACTCTCATCTTCCACTCTCCTCGCCTTCCCACCCTGCTGACTGGACACAGCCATCAGCTCACAAGGCTGCCTAGGCTCATCCAAACTTCCCTTACCAAGCACCTTGCCACTCCCCACAGATCCCCTGCCCTGCCTGTGTCTCCCCCCACTCAGCTGGGGTCTCAGCTCCCACTGTGCTCAGCACTGCCCTTGCTGTCCCAGTGGGGGCAGGCCACTGCTTTCCTCACTGCATCAGAGCCAGCGAGAGTCCCCAGTCTGGTGTGCAAGGGGGCAGGGAGCATCTCTCTGTCCCACCGAGTCCCAGGGGTCTGGTTACAGGCAGGCAGGTAGCCTGAGCCTAGCGGCTCCTCCCTGCTGCCAGCCAGGTCATCTGCATTTTCACTGACCATTTCCCTCTCCACCGATTGGTTCCCTGGATTCAAATTCAAACCCTCGGCAGTTACAGGAGCAGGGCCTGGATCCTGTCCCAAAGAGACACAGTCACCCCACAACAGGGTCTCGCAGCTGGTGTCCTGGGGCACCCCAACGGCCAGCCAGCCCCACCCCTCCTGGGTCTGCACAGGGATCTGGGCCATAGGCAGGGCGAGGGGCTTCGTCCCTGGGACCCTCACCCAGCTCACACAGGCCCTCAGCCTCTGAGGCTGCACCACCCAGGGTCTGACACCAGTTCTCTCTGTCCCAGGATCTCGCCACCCCAGGAATGTCTCCCCATTGACCATCCCCTTCCGCTCCCACTGGGGGTCCGAGGGGCCTGACCCCAGGGAACTCCACACAGACATATAGGTTGGGGTCAGGAGTGGGAGCCTGTCCACCTCCCCACCCATCTGGCTGATGGAGTCTGTGGCCTTGGGACCCAGCAAGGGAGCTAGACACCGGGGTTTTCCGCAGGGTCCCCCTGGTTCAGATCTCCAGCCTGCTCAAAGGCAGTGGGGTGGCATCCACCTCCCCCCCATCCTTAACCAGGGGCAGCAATTTAGTCTCGAGGTTCCCTGCGGAACTGGCCCCCCGGGATCTATCCCCACTCACCCCGGGGAGGTCCCCTCGGCCTCTCCGCCCCACCACCGCCAGTTCATCCTGCTGCTGCTTCTGCAGCTCTTTCTCGGGCTCTCGCTGTCTCCCACGGTCCTCTTGCTCTCTCAGACTCCGCTCCAATCCCGTCCGTCTCGATCCCCCGATGGGGAACCCGATCGTGAAGACCCCCGTCTGGTCGGGGACAGGAGTCTTGGCGATGCCTGGCTCCCGCTCCAGCTGCTCCCAGATCCTGCTATAGCCCCAGTTGGGGTCAGGAATCTGTTCCTTAGAGCGGTCATCCTCCTCCAGCTGCACGATTAACTCTGCTTTGGTGAACTTTCCAAAGCTCAACCCTCTCTTTTTGCACAGGGTTACAATGTCCTTCTTAAGGAGACGGTGACAGGCCGTCACTCCGCTCCTCCCAAGCTGTTGTGGACTCACAGGTCCGTGTGTTCTCAGCTCCCCACGGTTTCCAGGGAGAACCCCTAGTGTGCCAGCCCTTCTCGAGGTCACCACCTCTTTGCCAGGGTCGAGCTGCAGACTCCTCCGCCCCTGAGACTGCTCACTGCAGTCCCCAGGGGGACCCCATTACTGCACAGTCCCTCTCGCTGGTCACACACTCCCAGGGGTTAACCGCCCCCCGAAACCGCTCCTTTCTGAGCCTTCAGCAGGCCTGGTCCTCGGCAATCCCCCTTCGTGTTACTGCTCCCCAGTCACTTACTGCAGGAAGCGCCATCCACGGGGTGCAGTACATCCCACCACTGCCACCAGTTGTCACGGAGTCCCTGGGCGATGCTCTGGAACTGCTCCCCATGAAGCCAGTCAGGACTCTGGGGCAGTCGCCTTTCTGTGAGCAGCCTGTCTTCAGGACACGCAGCTCACACAGCTTCCACCTTCCTGGGTCTGACCTCGGAGCATTCAGCATCCTCTGCCCCTCCGTGCGCTTCCCACAGCGAGTCCACTCAGGCGGGGCTCCTGGGGAAGCCAGAGGGTCCTGCACCCCAACTTCGCAGTCAGACGTGACTCTCAGCCAGCCAGTAAAACAGAAGGTTTATTAGACGACAGGAACATGGTCTAAAACAGAGCTTGCAGGTGCAGAGAACGGGACCCCTCAGCTGGGTCCATTTTGGGGGGCAGTGAGCCAGACAACCACGTCTGCACTTCACTCCATGTCCCAGCCAGCCCCAAACTGAAAACCCCTCCAGCCCCTCCTCCTCTGGGCTTTGTTCCTTTCCCGGGCCAGGTGGTCACCTGATTCCTTTGTTCTCCAACCCTTCAGCTCTCACCTTGCAGGGGGGGAAGGGCCCAGGCCATCAGTTGCCAGGAAACAGGGTGTCGGCCATTCTCTGTGTCCAGACCCCTGCACACACCTGCCCTCTAGGGCTCTGCAATGATCATACACCCTTACCCCACCACCTAGATACTTAAGAACTGCATAGGGGAAACTGAGGCACCCCCACACTATTCAGAGGAAACATTAAGAACAGGCCCACTTCGTCACAGCCTGGGTGTAGTGCCTGAGGTTGGAGTCACTCATTGCTGGGCGGAAGTGGGATAAACGCTCCCTTTGCGTGCGCCTCTGGGGCGGAGCACTTTGGACACCAGCTGTTCACACACAGCCCGCTCTTCCTGCAGGGCTCTCTGCCGCTCCCTCTCTTTAGCCCGTGGCCATGGAGGAGCCCATGGTCCTGGTGGCGAACGGCGCCGACGGGGAGCTGGAGGTGAACCCCGCGGCGCTGGAGATCCTGCGTGGCGTGGCCCAGCTCGTGGTGGTGGTGGCCATCGTGGGGCTGTACCACACTGGCAAGTCTTATCTCATGAACTCCTTGGCCGGGAAGCAGAGAGGTTTCCCAGTCCCTCTTCCCGTTGGCCCCGGGCTGGAGCCGGGAACGAGGGGGCAGCTGCGCCCGGGCGCTGGGTCTCTCTCTCGTCTCCTCTCTCCCCAGGGTTCTCGCTGGGCGCCACCATCCAGTCGCACACCAAGGGCATCTGGATGTGGTGCCTGCCTGTCACGGAGGCCCTGGGCGATGCTCTGGAACTGCTCCCTCCGGAGCCGGGCAGGACTCTGGGGCAGTCTCCTCTCGGGGAGCAGCCTGTCTGCAGGACACACAGCTCACCTGGCTCCACCTTCCTGGGTCTGACCTCGGAGCATTCAGCCTCCTCTGCCCCTCCCTGCGCTTCCCACAGCCAGTCCACCCAGGCGGGGTCCTGGGGAAGCCAGAGGGTCCTGCCCCCCAACTCCGCAGTCAGACGGGACTCTCAGCCAGCCAGTAAAACAGGAGGTTTATTAAACGACAGGAACATGGTCTAAAACAGAGCTTGTAGGGGCAGAGAACGGGACCCCTCAGCTGGGTCCATTTTGGGGGGGGGGGCAGTGAGCCAGACAACCACGTCTGCCCTTCACTCCATGTCCCAGCCAGCCCCAAACTGAAACTCTCTCCAGCCCCTCCTCCTCTGGGCTTTGTCCCTTTCCCCGGCCAGGAGGTCACCGGATTCCTTTGTTCTCCAACCCTTTAGCTCTCACCTTGCAGGGGGAAAGGGCCCAGGCCATCAGTTGCCGGGAAACAGGGTGTCAGCCATTCTCTGTGTCCAGACCCCTGCCCACACCTGCCCTCTAGGGCTCTGCAACGATCATACACCCTTACCCCACCCCCTAGAGACTTAAGAACTGCCTAGGGGAAACTGAGGCACCCCCACACTATTCAGAGGAAACATTAAGAACAGTCCCACTTCATCACACTGCCCCACCCCTGCCGTGCCAGCCACACCCTGGTGCTGCTGGACACCGAGGGGCTGGGCGAGTGGGGGGTGTGACGATGTGACGCAGCAAAGAGTGGGGAGTGTTGACCTGGGACTGTGCCCTGGGGAGGGGAGACCTGAGAGCCTGTCACCTGAGCCGGGAGGGGGCGGGGGGAGGTGACACCTCTGCCCAGGAATGTGAAGACAGCTGCAGGAGGGGGCCTGCTGGGGGGGTTTAGTTTCAGTTTGGGGCTGGGTGGAGGAACGCAGGGAACCCCAGGGCTAGGGTCTGAGCTCCCTGCCCCCCAGAAGGACTTGACTGAGGGGTCCTGGGTGTACCCACAAGCTCTGTTTTGGACTGTGTTCCTGTGGTCCAATAAACCTTCTGTTTTACTGGCTGGCTGAGAGTCTCAGTGAATCCCAGGGAGAGGGGTGCAGGGCCTGGACTCCCCCACACTCCGTGACAGGGGGCGGTGGGAGGGAGCTGGGGGAAGGGGCCGTGCAGCCCTTGCCCGGGGAGAAGATTCTGAGACCCCAGGGCCAGAGGGACGCTGTGACCATCTAGCCTGGCCCCAGGGTTGGTCTATGGGGTGGGTGGCTGAGCGCCAGCCTGGAGTGCGGTATTCAAGGGGGCCCCATGCAAGTACCCAGTTCTGCTGTCTGGCTGCAAGTATCATTTTGGTATTTAAAGTTATAGGTATTGACTCTGTACCCATTTCAAATGTTGGCTCTGGGGGTAACGCCCAGGAATTGATCAGCCAGATAGGCCATGTAAGATATCTGCAAAAATGTTATAATTTGCCAGATAAGATCATCTTGTTTATATGTTTGTATCACCTTTGTATGATGAATTATACATCTGTCTGTATGTCTGAATTTCAAACCTGTGCTCTGCTTCCGGGGGACACCCCAGCCAAGTTGGGGTCAGCTCTGCCTAGCCTGCTGGGTGGCCCATTAAGGACGCTCAGCGACACAACTGACCCACTGAGAGAAGGCAGAGACGCCTGGGGACTCAGCCAGGTGTGCAGGGCCCTGCCTAGGGACAGAGCTCTGAGCTGTTCCCAGGCCATGGGATGGGCAGCTTGTCCTTGGGACACAGAAAGCAGAGACCACACGGCAAGAGACTATAAAAGGCAGCTGCTGCTCCTCCATCTGGACTTCAGTCCTGCCTCTGGCCTCTGGAGGGACTTTGCTACAAACTGAAGCTCTGAACGAAGGACTGAAGGACCCGTCCCAGCTGGGGATGTTCTCCAGAGACAGGATTTGAACCTGCCGTTTATTCCATCACTGCGACAAGCCTGAACCAAGAACTTGGCCATGACTGGATGGAATTGATTCCATTGAACCTGTTCCAGCTCTCATCTCTATTTCTTTCTTTTTATGAATAAACCTTTAGATTTTAGACTCTAGGGGATTGGCGACAGCATGATTGGTGGGTAGGATCTGACTTGTCTATTGACCTGGGGCTGGGGCGTGGTCCTTTGGGATCGAGGGAACCTTTGTTCTGTTCCCGGGGCATTGGTACCGTGGAGCCGGGGGGGTAACACTGCAGGGGCCCAGCCTGGGGCAGGAGAAGGGATTGCTGGCAGCCGGTGATGCTGGTTTGTCGTTTCTGTCCCGCAGCGTCTCTGACCCTGAGCGTGTCTCTCCCCCGCTGGGGGCTCTCAGCAGCGACGGGCCCCCAGAGTCAAACTCCTCCAGCCGGCCTGGGCAGGGGCTGTGAGGCCTGGATTAACCCTCAGTTCCCAGGCAGGGCAGTTGAGCACGCACCAGCAGCCCCCCCATCAGTTTCCCCCCCCCCCATGGCTCCTGCCCGCCTGTGGAGCCCGCCAATCACCGCCTCCCCTTCCCTTCCCGCACCTCCTGCCCGGCGTTTCAGTTTGGGGCTGGGTGGAGGAACGCAGGGAACCCCAGGGCTGGGGTCTGAGCTCCCTGCTCCCCCAGAAGGACTTGACTGAGGGGTCCTGGGTGTACCCACAAGCTCTGTTTTGGACTGTGTTCCTGTGGTGCAATAAACCTTCCGTTTTACTGGCTGGCTGAGAGTCTCAGGGAATCCCAGGAAGAGGGGTGCAGGGCCTGGACTCCCCCACACTCCGTGACACTGACCCTCTCTGCCCTGCTGTGCCCCCATTTTCCCCTGCCCCTTACTCCAGGGACACCCTCCCCCCCAGCTCTGTCCTGATTTCCCCAGCCTCTCGCTTCAGGGACTGATCGCTGCCATGCCCCCTTGTGCCCCGATTCGGCAGCCTCTGGATCAGCTCCTCCCAGCCAGGCAGGTGAGTCCTGGGGGTGGGGGTCCAGAGCAAGCAATGGAGCGGGGCGGACAGGTGGGATGGGGGGCGGGGCCTTGGGGGAAGGGGCGGGCCTCAGAGAAGGGGCGGGGCCGGGTTGTTCAGTTTTCAGGGATTAGCAAATTGGCAACCCTAGATGGGGTTAAACCCCCCACGTGCTACCCAAGCCCCAGAGTCCAGCACGGAGCTGCCTCCCCTCTGGGTGCTGGGAGGGGCGCAGGGGGCTGTTCTGGGTTGACCCCCAGCCAGCCAGCACGGGACGGGACAGGGGCTGAGCCCCATCACCATTCCTGGGGGGACCCAGCCCCCTCCGACCCCAGGGGATTCACCCCCAGCCCAGCGGGGAGGGGGTTATGGGTTGGGGGGCCTGGGCCCTTCCCCTGGCTGATCCGGCTCGGTGGGTGTCTGCGTGTGACGGGATCAGTAACTGTAAACTCTTATGTCTGCCGTTTTGCCGAGTGTTACAAAAAGTGAGTGAAAAGGAAAGTGAAAGGGAATTCGCTGGGAGCCCTGCCAGCCCCAGAGAAGGAGACAGGGAAGCTGGGGGACAGAGGGCAGGGACCATGGGGCTGGGGGGTCTCCTCTTCCCCCTCCTCTTCCTCGGGGTGGCTGGTAAGTCCAGACCCTCTGGTGTCTCTGGGGGGAGGGCAGAGCAGGGCCCCGGGGCTCCCCGACAGAGTAAAGTCCCGGGGATGGGCCCTGGGTACAGGTGGGTCAGTCACTGCCCAGCTCTGCCCAGCCTCAGCTGCCAAGTCTGCCTGGAGCCCGTGTGAATGCCCCAGGGTGTGACAGGAGCCGGGGGAGGGATGGGGGAGCCGCGGGGGATCCCGGGGGCAGGAGAGGGGGGTCGGGGTCTGAGCGAAGGTACGGGTACACTGCGTTCTCACACAGGGCACTGGGAACCTGCTGCCCCCCAATATCTTGGTGTCTCTCCGGGCACAACCTCTCAGCGGTGACCCGGCCAGTCACCTCCTCACCTTGCCCTGGGGACAGGAGCTTGGGAACAGCCAGGCCAGAGCATCCCAGCACCCCTCTCGTCTGGGTCCTGCCTCCCACAGCAGCTGGCCCCCGACATTGGGACAGGAACATCCATTGACTGACCTGCCCCTAGACGAACCCCCCCCCGCCGCCCCATGACGGCTCCGTTTGGGGCTGGCTCAGGCTCAGAAGGAAGCGGGGGGGTTAGAGCCCTTCTGCCGTAGCCCAGCAGGGAGTGCGCGTGTAGACAGGGGGGTGTTTATTACGCTGTATCGTCTAACCCGGCTCCGAGCCAGCTCTGCCCCAGGACTGTGCCCCCAGTGGGGTGAGCCAGGCTTGTGCAGACAGGGCCACGGAGATCGCTCGAGGGGCGTGAACAGGGCCGGAGCGAATGTGGGAAGAAGCCCAGAGCTATTTGCAAAACCTCCCTTTGACGCCTTGTCCTGGCTCTGAGGGAGCCCGTGTGGGACGGGTTGGGAAGGAGAACGGGGGGGCAGGTGCCTAGTCACTGACACACCCAGGGGAGCCAGAGCACAGCCGGCACCTGTCCCAGGTACCCCACCACCCCCTCTTCCCTGCGGGACCAGATCCCCTCACTGGCTCATCCATCCCCAGGCAGCGACCTCCCCCCGGCACAGCCCAGCCCTGCCCAGAGCCCCAGAGCGTGATTTTCTCTTTCCCTGTGCAGGTTCCCGGCTGCAGATAGTCACAGATCCCTCCTCCCGGGCCCTGCTGGGCTCTGGGGCGCTGCTGAAATGTCGGTTCGACGTCGGGGGGCCAGTCGATCTGCGCTCCCTGCGGGTTCAGTGGTTTCTGTTTGAGGAGAGGATCGCGCAGTACGGCCAGGGCAGGGGACAATCCCAGCCCGGAGCGAGCGTGTCGGAGCAGGAGTTGGAGACGGGGGACGCCTCCCTGTCGCTCTCCAGGGTGACGGTGTCGGATGAGGGGCCGTATAAATGTGTGGTTGGTTACGGTACGGAGCAGCTGCAGGGAGAGACGACCCTCCGTGTGCTCGGTAAGGACAGGAGAAGAGCTCGGACGTTCCCCGGCTGGGAACTCGGGACTGGCTGTTCCTGCTTTGGTCCCACAGTCCCGCGGGTGGGAGGAGCGGGTGGGGTGAGGACTCGTCTACACAGGGTTGCTCTGGTTTAATGAAAGGTGTGAATTGAAACCGAGTTCAGTAACCCAACACCAGCCCCCCAGTGCGGGCTGTGACCGGTGTCCAGCCGTTCAGGGCACGCTGAGAAGCGTCAGGTTTAAGGGAAGGTGAAACAGCGAAAGCTAAACCCGCGACAGGGTGTGTGTAGACGGGCAGGCGCGGGTGTGAACCCTGGCCCGGGCAGAGAGAGGCAGGGGTGGATTTCAGACACAGCCGGCTCTCCCACCGGCCGGCGTGACTGTGACGCTGGCAGACCAGGGGCCAGCTCGTGCCAGGTCCCCGTGTCTCAGCTGAACGCTGGCAGAGACGGCGCTGGAATCGGCCTGGCTCACCTGTGGGGTGATATCGGCAGGACAGTGAGTCCAGACCGGTCAGCAGCTGGGTCACCACCTGCCCTGCACCCTGGGGTGCCTCCCAGCGCTTCCTGCTGCAGCTCCCACCCCGGGCTCCTGAGAACCAGACCCACAGCTTGCAGGTCCCACCCTGAGTGTCTGTGTATAGCCACAGCCCTGGGCCAGCAGCTCTGACCCCGCAGCCTGTCAGCAAAGCCCAGCCACGCTCTGGCTGCCTCCAGACGTGGTCACTTACTTACAACATGCTCTCCATCCCCGATGTTCCCCCAGTAGTCTGTGTCCTGCACTGTCCAGCCCTCTCCTGGGCAGCCCCGACAGCTTAGGTCCGTCGCCCCTCGACAGGGACCGAGCTACAGCAGTCTGCTGCCGTACAGGGAGTTACCCCAACCATTCCCAACACTGGATTCATTTTAAATAGAGAGTAACCAAGATTATTTAACGACAACGAGAGAGATTTTAAGTGAGTACAAGTCTGAGGTGCTAAAGTCAGAAATGGCGACAAGAGAAATAAAGATAAAACGTTTTCTGAACGTAACAAACTAGACTTGGTTCAAGGTGAGGTTCTTCCCATGGGTTCCCCGTAACACTGCTGCCCAAATTCCCAGGCCAGGATCTGCTCCCAATATCTGGAGGCTGTTTCTTTTGTCTGCTTAGGTCAGACAGAGAGAGCTGGGTCGGGAACGAGAGCTTGGGGTGTTTGTGCCCCTCACGTGTATAGTTCAGTCACCCTTTGAGAGGCACTTCCCTGAGGGTCACCCCTGGTTAACGTTCAGACAGTAAAGAAGGTGACGTGTCTGGTGGGGAGGGGGGTGCATGTTGTTTCTTCTTATCTCTGTTTGCAGGTTTTCCCTTGTCTCCCGTCTTCCCCCCTCTCGCTGTCTGAGGTCCCTGTTTAGACCTTATATGTAAATGGAGGTAAACACACGTTCCTTTGTTAAAGACCTGCCTGTCCAGTCCTGTCTCATCGGGGCTACGTGGGCTGGAACGTGGCAACCAGCCTTATTTGGGGGATCCAGAACTTTGCATGTAATGTTGCTACACACATTTCACCAGGATATTATTGACCAGTGAGTTCTTAGTTTCCATATGACCTCCGCCCAGGCATATCCTGGACAAAGATTATTGCAGTGGGTCTGGGGTGTGAATACAGGGGTGCTTTCCGTCACCGATCGGTATTAGAAATCTCAGGAAGTGTTTGGTGTTTGGACTCTGTCCCATGCTTGAATCATAGAATCATAGAATCATAGAATATCAGGGTTGGAAGGGACCTCAGGAGGTCATCTAGTCCAACCCCCTGCTCAAAGCAGGACCAACCCCAAGTAAATCATCCCAGCCACGGCTTTGTCAAGCCTGATCTCAAAAACCTCTAAGGAAGGAGATTCCACCACCTCCCTAGGCAACGCATTCCAGTGCTTCACCACCCTCCTAGTGAAATAGTGTTTCCTAATATCCAACCTAAACCTCCCCCACTGCAACTTGAGACCATTACTCCTTGTCCTGTCCTCTTCTACCACTGAGAATAGTCTACAACCATCCTCTCTGGAACCATCTCTCAGGTAGTTGAAAGCAGCTATCAAATCCCCCCTCATTCTTCTCTTCTGCAGACTAAACAATCCCAGCTCCCTCAGCCTCTCCTCATAAGTCATGTGTTCCAGACCCCTAATCATTTTTGTTGCCCTTCGCTGGACTCTCTCCAATTTATCCACATCCTTCTTGAAGTGTGGGGCCCAAAACTGGACACAGTACTCCAGAGGAGGCCTCACCAATGTCAAATAGAGGGGGACGATCACGTCCCTCGATCTGCTCGCTATGCCCCTACTTATACATCCCAAAATGCCATTGGCCTTCTTGGCAACAAGGGCACACTGCTGACTCATATCCAGCTTCTCATCCACTGTCACCCTTAGGTCCTTTTCCGCAGAACTGCTGCCGAGCCATTCGGTCCCTAGTCTGTAGCTGTGCATTGGGTTCTTCCATCCTAAGGGCAGGACCCTGTACTTATCCTTATTGAACCTCATCAGATTTCTTTTGGCCCAATCCTCCAATTTGTCTAGGTCCCTCTGTATCCTATCCCTGCCGTCCAGCGTATCAACCACTCCTCCCAGTTTAGTATCATCCGCAAATTTGCTGAGAGTGCAATCCACACCATCCTCCAGATCATTTATGAAGATATTGAACAAAACCGGCCCCAGGACCAACCCCTGGGGCACTCCACTTGACACCGGCTGCCAACTAGACATGGAGCCATTGATCACTACCCGTTGAGCCCGACAATCTAGCCAACTTTCTACGCACTTTATAGTGCATTCATCCAGCCCATACTTCTTTAACTTGCTGACAAGAATACTGTGGGAGCTTGTGAGTTGCCGTCTGCATTAATCTCACATGGAAGTGCTGTATCCCGTATTGTGATGTGACGCTGAAGTGGGTCCAGTGTGAGTCTCTGTGGCCGTAAGAGTCGCCGGAGAGGGACGTTAGTGGGAAGAGCTGCTTTTACACAGACATTGTCATGGCCCTTCTGAAAGAGGAGACCCATCGATACCAGACAGGGCAGGGTTGGATCTCGCAGCTGGAAACTCCTTACACCTGGACTGAGAAACCATCCACAAAAGGACTAACGACTCTTTCTGTGGTTCTGCTCCCCGCCCCGTGAAGATGGGTCATGCACGTGGACTCCTCCCATCAGCGGAGTTTGCAGCTCAGAGCACATGGTCGGAGGGGGATAAAACCCCCCAGACTAAAGGAACTAAGGCCTGGGCTACACTGAAACGTTAGACTGACCCAGCTGTGTCACTCGGGGTGTGAGAAATAATGCCCGGTGCAGACAGCGCTAGGTCGATGGACAAATTCTTCTGTCCACGTAGCGACCACCTCTAGGGGAGGTGGGTTAACTACAGCGATGGGAGAACCCCTCCTGTCACCACAGGCAGTGTCCACATTACAGAGCAACCGCGGAGCTGCAGGGGGGCTCTCGGCGCTGGGCGTGCGGCAGGTCAGACTAGAGGATCATAATGGTCCCTTCTGGCCACAAAATCTATGAATCCTGCCTCCGGATGTAATTCCTCTAGGGGGGATCCAGCTGCCCAAAGTGCACCCAGACAGCTGAGTGCCGGGTTCGGCTGGCCGCTCTCTTCCTGCTCCGAATAGACGTGAGCCCGGGAAATTGTACCCCAGCCCCCTCCTGACCTGCCTGGCACGGACACCTTCTGTACTACGGACCCTCAATCACCGTGTCTGAAGCGGTTTCCTACATCCGACTGGGGTAGAACCTCCCCGGAGACCGGGGTGTTTCGTGCCCCACAGTACTGAACGGGGTATATCTGTGTATCTTACACTCAGATTGGCGCATGGGGGTAACCCAAAATATCACTCATTCGTCCGGACACAGCTCAATGACTGTCTCTCTCGTTCCAGCTGCTCCCAGAGTCTCCATCCCCCGGAAAGCAGGGGCGTTAAACGCAGCGAGTGCCTTCCCCTGCCACGTGCGGGGATTCTACCCCGGGGACGTCACCGTCACGTGGCTGAGAGACGGGCGGGTTCTGACCGACGTCACCCCATCTGCCCCCCAGAGGAACCCGGACGGGACCTTCAACCTCACCCTGACCTTCACCTTCACCCCCACCGCGAGCGACTCCGGCAGCCTCTTCTCCTGCCGCGTCAGCCACGTGGCTCTGGCTCAGCCCCTGCGGGAGGGGTTCCCCCTGGCGGTCACAGGTGAGGGGGGCTGGGCTCCCAGCTGCGTGTTGTGTGCTGAAGGGTGCAGTGCGTTGAGTCTGACAGGGGACCCCAGCAGAGACCCAGGATGGGGGTGGGGGGTGGGATGCTGGAGCCCCCAGGGCTGAAGGGGCCCAGTACCGTAGTGGGGGCCGGCAGGAGGCCGGAGGAGGGCTCAGGTCTGACTGTGGCTTTATAACACAAATGCCAGGGCAGCCGGCACCCTCTGACCCCCAGCTCCCGCCCTCCCCCACACTCCGCAGCCCCCAGGCTGGGGAGAGAACAAGACTCTAATTCTGCCTGACAAAATACTGACTCGTTGTTGCTGGGACATGGGTACTGTGACACGCTGTACCTTGGGGGAGCATCCTGTAACCCCCATAAAGCAGGCCTGGTGAGGCGTCAGGGGAAAGGTTATGACCTGCTGAAAGTCATTTCTCTACCCATAGATGTGTGTCATGAATGCAGTTATGAGATTGTGTGGTACGGTTGTCACTGAAACATGCTGTAAGTTGGGGAATCAGCCAGATATTAGCTCCCCCTGAGGTAACAACAAGGAAGGTAACCAGCGCCCGGGCGGGTGTCAAACAACCACCAGCAGCCATTGTCCAGCCAGGGAGCTGGGATGCAGTGACTCGCCTGCAGGAGGCCCTGTGAGGATGTCACTCAGCAGGGAGGGGGGGTGTTGACCTGGGACTGTGCCCTGGGGAGGGGAGACCTGAGAGCCTGTCACCTGAGCCAGGAGGGGGAGGTGACACCTCTGCCCGGGAATGTGAACAGAGGCTGCAGGAGGGAACCTGCTGGGGGGGTTTAGTTTCAGTTTGGGGCTGGGTGGAGGAACGCAGGGAACCCCAGGGCTGGGGTCTGAGCTCCCTGCTCCCCCAGAAGGACTTGACTGAGGGGTCCTGGGTGTACCCACAAGCTCTGTTGTGGACTGTGTTCCTGTGGTGCAATAAACCTTCCGTTTTACTGGCTGGCTGAGAGTCTCAGGGAATCCCAGGAAGAGGGGTGCAGGGCCTGGACTCCCCCACACTCCGTGACAAGGGGGAAGCCACATGCGTCCAGGTGGGAGGGTGGTTGAGACCAACTCCTGCCCTGCGGCTGGAGGTAACACCACATCGGGAAGGGAGGAGGGTGTAATGCCTGCCAGGGAGAGAACTGTCCAGGCTGTTAGCTGCCAGCAGGTCGCAGCTGAACCAGAGACAGACCCGGCTCCAGGGAGCAGAGAGCAATGTGGCCCAGAGGAGAGCCCAGAGAAGGGGCAGGGGATCTCAGAAACCACGGAGGTGGGTGAGGATTCCTGTGACTCTGTAACACAGGGAAGCAGGGTGCTTCCAAGTGTGGGAGGGGCTGAGATTAGCTCCTTTCCCTCAGAAGACAACATGCCCTCAGGCGCAGGGGCAGGAGAGGTGTGGCCAGGGATTAAGGAAACTCTACCAGTTGTTAGCTGGCAGAGTTCTGCAGATGAACAAGGGATAGATCCCTTCCTAGGGAGCACAGAGAAATGTGTCTTAGAGGGGGCCCCCCAGGAGGGAACTGGGGAAGGAATAGTGGGGGTACAGGGATGTCTCCTCACTGGTCACTTGGGAGAGGATGCCCAGGACTGAATGGGTGAGTCATCTGATCAGCCCGTGGCCCAGGGTTTGAGAAGGGACTGTCTGTCCGACCTCCTGGAGGGGAGCAGTCACACCGCTGACTTCTCAGGGACAGAGGAAGGGGTGGCAGAGGGTACCCCGATCCCGGTCCCAGCTTTTCAGGATGCTGTGTCTGATACGTTTTTGGAAAGTAATTCAGGTCACCAGTTGCTGGGGTATCCATTCTCCAGGCCATTTGCTGGCCCTCTGTAACCACAAACTCCCTCTCCCACCACCTTGTGTCATGGCGTCCCCGGGCGATGCTCGGGAACTGCTCCCTACGAAGCCAGGCAGGACTCTGGGGGAGCCTCCTCTCTAGGAGCAGCCTGTGAGAGTCCAGGGGAAGCCTACATGCCCCCAAAGGGCCCTGCAGCCCAACTCCGCAGTCAGCCGCGACCCCCAGCCAGCGTGTGACACAGGAGGGTTATTGGTTGTCGGGAGCACAGCATGGAACAGAGCTTGTTAGCACGGACATTAGAAGCATTCGGCAAAGTCCGTCTTGGGGGGATCCAGAGCCCAGGGCTGTGGGCTTCCCCCCACACCCCCGAGTCCCACACCAGGAGACTGACCACCTTCCAGCAGCCCAGCCTCCGTCATGCCCAGCTGCCCTGCCTCCGGGCTTTGTCTCTTTCCTGGGCAAACCGGTCACCTGCTCTCTTTGTTCTCCAACCCCTCCGGCTGGCTCCTTGCAGAGGATGGGCCCAGCCATCAGTTGCCAGGATACAGGGTGTCGGATGTTCTCTGTGCCCAGGCTGCCAGTCGCAGTCACACCTGCCCGCTCGGGGTCTCTGCAGCGATCACACACCCTTGTCCCACCACCTAGATACTTGAGTAACACGCAGGGGAAACTGAGGCGCACGCCGCATTCTGACAAAACATTAAGAACATTCATCAGAGACGCGCACCGCTGACACAAGGCGCGTAGCATGCACGTGCAAAAGCAACGTAACGACTGTGTTAGCTGTACGTGGATGTAATTTAGGTCAAGTTAATTGTATAGTGTAGACTTGCCCTCAGAACATATCTGACAGCCCCGCAGGCAAGTAACCAAACCGTCCTGTGAGCCACAGAGCCCAGCAAATCTCCGCGGCCCTGTGGGGTTACACCCCCTGTGGAGGCTGGTGTCACCTGGGTTTCCGCTTGCTGTTCCTGTCCCTTGGTCTGTCTGTCCCAGGCCAGGGCAGAGCTCCTGTGTCTCCAAAGGCCAGTTCTTATCCCCGCCTCCTGTCCCCTGGGTCCATTGTCCTCCCGCAGAGCCCTGCTGGGTTCACCCGCTCTGCCTGCTGGAATTGCCCGGGGGCAGGTGTCAGCTGTTCAGTCCTCAGGGCTCCCTTTGTCTTTGTGGACCCACCGGTTTCAGCCAGTCGTGTAATGACCCATTCATTTCTCCCCGCCACCCCTCCAGCCAGTTATGTGACACAAACACCTCAGGTCTCCTGCTTTGCCCCTGGAGCAGCTTTTTACCCAGCTGTGCCCACTGGGTAACAGTGCAAAGTACCCAGGGAAACTGAGGCACACATTGGACTCATAAATATAGTACAGAAAATTCCCACTTCGGCACAGAGGCACAAACGATCAGAGCTGATTAACTAGGGAATAACCTGACATAGGCCTGGCCAGAGTTCCCCAAAGCTCAGGTCAGATCCACACTCCGGGACGGCAGCTCCTGAGACCTTCACTGAAACTTTGTTCCCACCCTGCTGTCTCCTGGCAGCCGCTGCCTGGCGGGAGCCCCAGGACTTTTCTACAGCAGAATTGCCCATCCCGCCCCACGTCCTGCTGGGCTCTGGGGTGCTGCTGCTGGACAGCCAGCTGCTGTCGGGGGCGAGGGACCTGGAGTATCCAGCAGCTCCCTGGCGTTTGTGGGGCAGAGCCAGCAGCAGGCGGGGAGCAGAGGGGAGCTGTCGATCCCAGACTGATCACTGTGGAGAAGGAGCTACGGGGCAGGAACAGCTCCCTGCCGATCTCCTACAGGGCAGGATCGGTCGGGGGCCGCACAAATGTGTCCTTGGCCCAGCCAGGCCAACGGGCCTTTCGCTCCTGCAGGATCCCAGGGAGCTCAGACCGACCGGGGCAGTTTGACTCTCGGTGCATCAGATTCCAACTCTCCCTCTCTCCCTTATTTCCAGCCACTCCGAGGATCTCTGTCCCGCAGCGATCGGGAACGATCTTTAGAGCGAGCTCCTTCCCCTGCCACGTGTGGGGATTCTACCCCAGGGACATCGCCGTCGCCTGGCTGAGAGACGGGCGGGTTCGGACTGAATCCACATATTCTACCCCCGAGGGGAACCCGGACGGGACCTTTCACCTCACCCTGACCTACACCTTCACCCCCACGGCTTGGGACAGAGGCAGCATCTTAACCTGCCGCGTCACCCACTCGGCTCTGGCTCAGCCCCTGCGGGAGGAATTCGCCCTGACTTTCTCATGTAAGCCTCTGTCCAGGGGAAGGGTTTCCTTGGGGACCCCTCACCTCTGATCAGTCACTGTTCAGGGGAGACGCTTCCCTCGTCACACTGCAGGAGATGGGGAGATGCTGGAGCCCTCGGGGCTGATGCAGTGGGGCCAGTATCTGGGGGCTTGAGCTCTCAGGGCTCTAAGGGGCTGGTACAGTGGGGCCAGTATCGGGCGGCTGGGTCCCTCAGGGCTGGGGGGCTGGTACAGCAGGGTCAGTATCGGGGGGCTGGAGCCCTCTGCGCTACAGGGGACCAGTGGCAGTAGGAACTTTAGTGGAGTGAAGGGGAATTTTGTCTCCCCTCCCCACTTTTACTGGGGGAGGGGGCTCTGCAGTTACATCACAGCCATGCACACTGGCCAGTGGTTGGGGCCCCAGGGGTGGGACCACGCATAGGGGCCAGGTCTCGTGGTGAAGGGGGGTCAGGCCCACCTCAGCCCCCCAGGAAGTGGCTGGTGCCGCTGAGAGGGGCTGCGCTTTGAGGTGAGGGAGATTTATCAGCTCCCGCGGCTGGCTCCGCTCTGCTCCTGCCCGAGGCTTGCAGGGTGGGGGGACAGCACGGCCCCCGACCCCAAATTACTGCCATGTTAAACAGTGCACAGGCCATGCCCCCTCCTGGCGCTGAAGCTGGTAACGCAGCCTGACGCTCGCTCTCTCATGGCACAGGGTTGACAGGTGACATCGTCGTACTTGTCTCAGGGATGCTCCTCCTCTTCGCTTTCCTATTGCTGTTCGCATACCGGGTCTCTCAAGGGAAGACCTACCAGACAGGTAACCGACGTCAGTCCCATTGTCACGGGGGGCTACGTGGCCTCAGAGTTAGCTCAGAGTCTGGGTAGGGTTGAGGTGACAGAGACAAAGCGTGGGGTCACTCCCAGGGGCTATGGGGCACTGAAGTGGCCTGTCGGGGGCTGGAGTGCCCTGTAAGGTGGGAAACTGAGGCACACGTCCACCCAATTTAGGCTTAATCAATTTTTCACCTTTATAGATTTTCAGACAGAATCGTTATTTTTCGTTTCTGACCACATGCATCTGGTAGATAAACTAGATCAGACGGAACGGGTAGGGGCCCAAGTACCAAGTGCCGGGGCACCGGGAAGCTCTCCACTGCCTGAAGGTCGTCTCAGTCTCTGGAGCGTGTTCTCCAGTTTATGTCCGTGCTCACTTGTCTTTTTGTTCCTTTCCAGTTATGACGTTCCCTTCTGTTGCTATCCGGACCAGTGATCTCTAGGTTACTCCAATCCTTGACCCTGGGAGCCAGCCTTAACCTGCTCTGCTGTGAGGACCCCCACTCCTGGGCTGGTCACGCTCAGCCTCTGGCTTGTCAGCTGCTCCTTGGATGGTGCAACCGAATGACGCTAGTCAATATCTCCGGCCCCAGACACAACCCTGGGAACCTCCGTCTTGCAGTGTCCCGTTATGCCCGCTGGACGCTGCCAGCTGGGACAAAGTCCCGAGCCTGTATTGGTGGGTCCCGCGCTCCTGGGCGGATTCAGTGGCCTCAGAAACTCGATAAGGCCCCAAGGTGACCTCCCTTTCTCAGTGTAGCGGCCAGCGTCATAGCCTCCGGAGTTACTTTCATCACCGGGCAGTATGGGAGATGGGAAGGGGGATTACCCCACAGTCTCTGGTACTCCCTAGAGCTCAGTAGGTGCAATTCGGCCTCCTGCCTGGACCGAGTCCTGCTTCCCTTCTCCAGGGGATCTCTGTAGAGTATGGGGGGAGTTTGGTCTGTGCTCACATTGCTAAGGCAATTGGTTGGTATATTATTCTCAAGCCTCCCCAGGAAAGGGGGTGAAAGGGCTTGCGGGGATATTTTGGGGTGGGATAGGGCTCCAAGTGGCCTCTCCCTGAATGTTTGTGTAAATCACTTGGTGGTGGCAGCAATGGACCGTCCAAGGACAAGAAGGGATTTGTGTTTTGGGGAAGTTTTTAACCTAAGCTGGTAGCAATAAGCCTAGGGGGTCTTTCATGCAGGTCCCCACATCTGTACCCCAGAGTGGGCAGGGAACCCTGACAGGGGTGCTGGGTGTTCCCCCGAGGTACAGAGTATCACACTAGTTACACCTTGACCCAAACTGTCACCGGCTGGTTTTCTCTCTCCAGTCTGGGCTAGTCGAAGTCATTACCCTTACATCAGCGTTTGCTTGTACCATTCCACAGACACCACCCGAAACCATCCACATTAAACGAACAAAGCCCAGTCGATAGTTATCCCATTCAGCATCTTTCAGTACCACGCTTCAGTACATATGGAACATCCCAAATTATTCATTGGCGTCACCTTTACTAACTAAGGGGGGAGCATCTTGTAACCCCCGTATTCCTCAGCTGTATATAATGGTGATATTGCATATAAAGCAGGATGTGACAAAGTGGGACTGTTCTTAATGTTTCCTCTGAATAGTGTGGGGGTGCCTCAGTTTCCCCTAGGCAGTTCTTAAGTCTCTAGGGGGTGGGGTAAGGGTGTATGATCATTGCAGAGCCCTAGAGGGCAGGTGTGTGCAGGGGTCTGGACACAGAGAATGGCCGACACCCTGTTTCCTGGCAACTGATGGCCTGGGCCCTTCCCCCCTGCAAGGTGAGAGCTAAAGGGTAGGAGAACAAAGGAATCAGGTGACCTCCTGGCCCAGAAAAGGGACAAAGCCCAGGGGAGGAGGGGCTGGGGGAAGTTTCAGTTTGGGGCTGGCTGAGACATGGAGTGAAGTGCAGACGTGGTTGTCTGCTCACTGCCCCCAAAATGGACCCAGCTGAGGGGTCCTGTTCTCTGCACCTACAAGCTCTGTGTTAGACCATGTTCCTGTCGTCTAATAAACCTTCTGTTTTACTGGCTGGCTGGCTGAGAGTCACGTCTGACTGTGGAGTTGGGGGGGCAGGACCCTCTGGCCCCCCCAGGACCCGGCCTGGGTGGACTCACTGTGGGAAGTGCACGGAGGGGCAGAGGAGGCTGAAGGCTCCGAGGTCAGACCCAGGAAGGTGGAGCTGGGTGAGCTGTGTGTCCTGCAAACAGGCTGCTCCCAGAGAGGAGACTTCCCCAGAGTCCTGACTGGCTTCATGGGAAGCAGTTCCAGAGCATCGCCCAGGGACTCCGTGACAATGTGAGGTATCAGGGGAAAGGTTATGATCTGCTGAAAGTCATTTCTCTATCCATAGATGTGTATCATTAATGCATATGAAGTTATGAGATTGTGTGGTATGGTTGTCACTAAAACATACTGTAAGTTGGGGAATCAGCCAGATATTAGCTCCCCCGAGGCAACAGCAAGGAAAGTAACCAGCATCCAGGCTGGGTGTCAATCAACCCATCAGCAGCCATTGTCCAGCAAGGGAGCTACAATGCAATGACTCACCTGCATGAGGCCACACCAGAGGAATTGCTCAACCTGGCCTGGAGACTCAGCAATGCCCCCAGACATGCCTGGACTTGTGCTCTCCAAGCACGTGGGGCTGAGGGTATAAAACAGACACAGGGGCCCCATGCTGGGCCTTCCTCCTTCCCCCACCTACGCTGCAAGCAACAAGCACACTCTGAAGACTCCAACTGAGGGGACTGGCCCAGATTTCAAGGGTGAAATCTGTGTACTAGGATCCGCAATATCCAGTGGGGTGAGAAAAACTCCTTAATCTAGATGTTGGGCAGTCTAATCGGGTTGAGAGTTTAGGCTGCGTGCTGATATTTTATTTGATTTTGGTAACGAACTCTGACTTTTTGCCTCTCATTTAATATCACTTAAAATCTATCTTTTGTAGTCAAAAAAATTGTTTAATGGTTTATCCTTACCAGTGAGTTTGTACAAAGTGTGTGGTAAATCTGCTCAGGTTTGCAAAGGCTGGTGTACATCCACTTTCCACTGATAAAGTGGGGAACCAATTAATAAATCTGCATTGCTTGTCTTGAGCAGTGCAAGACGGCATATTCCTGAGGTACAAGTCTGGGAGCTGGGGGGATTTGGCTGGTGCCTTTCTCGGTGTGATTCAGGAGTGACTCTGGGAGCATTCATGCAATCCAGCTGGGCGTTGGGACTCCACATGCGGTTGTGCTGAGTGATCACTGGAGGGGTTTGCGGCTGGTCACTAGCAGGGCATTGTGAGAGACAGCCCAGACTGGAGAGAGATCAGGGGGCACACTGGTCCCACAGTCCCGGGCTGCATCCCGGGGATCCCGTCACTTACCCCAGGAACTGTGTACAACAGACACCTCTCCGAGACAGCACTACGCAATGGGAACTGTCTGACCCAGGTCACAGCAAAAGAGCTTTCCAGCAAGTGGGGAGAAGATAGAAAAGGGGGAAATGACATCATGTGTCATCCTCCCTCTCTCTACAACACCACACCTGGAAACCCCTGAGGGGCAAGGACTGAATGGGGGGAATTGATGGTCCCAGGCTAAAGGGATTTCTAGTCTGTGTATGAAAACCTGGAAAACGAAGGCAGCTTGTGCCTTAAGAATCTGCCAGCCTGTTTATCACTCAGGGTGAGAATTTGCTAATTTATATCCTACCTCTCTAGTGTGTTCAGCTCAGTTTGCAGTTTTATTTATTTGCTAGATAATCTGCTTTGAGCTGTTTGCTACCACTTATAATCACTTAAAATCTATCCTTTTGTAGTTAATACACTTATTTTATGTTTTAAGCCACACCAGTGTGCGTTTGACTAAGGTGTCTGGGGAAAATCTCAGCTTGGTTACCACAAGTGTGCATGGTTCTCGTCCCATTGAGGGTGAGGCGGACTGGGTGTTAAACCCATGTACTGGCCAGATTTGACCAGGGCAGGACGGTCCTGCTCTGGGGTCCTAGGCTGTGTCAAAGTTTGACTCAGACTCACAATTTATCAGACCACTCTGTTTTATTAGCAAAGCTGCTCTGCTAATACATTTAGAAGTGAGCCCCCAGAGTGGGGCTTGTGTCTCTTAATTTATACAGCTTGCTGGAGAACAAGTTACAGAGAAGTTACAGACAAAAGAAGAAAAAGATTTTAGTCACCACCCTTCGAGATCCCTGAGACCAGTCAAGTATCTTCAATTACCTGCCACCCTTAACAATCTCCTTTATCAGCTTCCAGTTAACTTAACTAATTGCCCTTCACCCCTTCCATTCTGATGCCTGCTTCTTAGACGTGCTGGCTCTATCTTAATTACTTCTCCATTCAAAAGCTAACTGTCCCTAGGTGTGCTCCCTCAGATACTTTGTAACATGTTTTGGCATGCCCTCTCATATACAATGTATCCAGCATGTCCCCTTATACAACGCTATACTTATACAATGTTATACTTCCACAGCTGGGAGGCTGCGTGTGGCTGCAGCTGGATGTGTCCCGACCTGTGTGAATGCTGGTGAAAGTGCGGCTGGGGGGCTTTGCAGCTTGTCACAGCAGCACAGTGTGAGAGGGAGCCCAGGCTGGTGGTCAGGGGGCTCTGTGGTACCCCAGTTCCAGGTCGCTCCCCGGGGGAAAACTCGTCACAGTGGGAAAAGGTTATTTACTCTCTGCAGAGACCCAGCTGTAAAGATGTGATTGACGCCAGCTGGCTGGGGCCTGGGCCCCCATGTCCATGGAGAGTCTGAGAAGACAATGACCACACCATTTACCTGGACATTTGGTACCTAGCAACTAATGACCATGGATGGCGCAGCTCACTGCAGGAAGCCAGCCGGGTTTGACTAGCTGGAGAACAAAGGACTGAGGAGGGGCGGGCACGGGGGGGGGGGTAGTTAATTGTGGGCTGCTGGAAGATGGAGATTCTCCTGAACAGGGACAAAGGAGGGGTCAGGGGGCGCTGGGCTGACCAAGATGGACCCTGCTGTAACTTTCTGTTCTCTGTGCTAACCAAGAACTTTCTGCGCGGTGTCCCAGACAGCTAATAAACCCAGCTGCTCTCACAGTCCTGTGGGGGTGTCCCTGCAGCTGCTGGGGGTGGGTGCGGTGCTCCCGTGGGGGCACAGGTCTCCCCCAGGTGCCCTCACTGCCGGGAGCTCGCCGTGTGAAGCGGCGACTGAAGGCTCGGAGGTTCGCTCCCAGGAGGTGTGAAGCCCAGGGGCCGACCCTAGTGACAGAGTGAGACCCCAAGGGAGGCGGGCGCACGGAGGGGGTCCAGCCAGGGACTGCTCCAGGACACCAGACCTATGGACAGCAGGGGGACTGGAACAGTGCGTATGGGGGGGGGCTGAGAGCAGTAAACCCTGCATATGATGGAAAGGCACTTCAAGCCAGGGGGTGCGGTAGCAGCCCCAGCACCCCCCGTTCCAGCACCGATGGTGGACAGGAGCACTGGGAGCTCCCCAGAAGTGGGTGGGCCTGCCCCCCACTCTGCCTCAAGGCCCCGCCCACCGCTCTGCCTCGTCCCCCCAGGCTCCGCCCTCACTCCACCCTCGCTCCGCCTCTTCCCCCGAACCCGTGCCCGCTGCTCGCGCCTCTCTGCCCCCTCCCCCTGTCGCTCATCCTTAAGGCTGGACTACAGTGATGGGGCCATGGTCCTCTGGGCCCCCCTTCCAGCGTCCCTCCCCGCGGATCCGTGACACTCTGCTCTAAAGTTTAGTGAGGAGCCGTGGGCGAGGCCTCAGGGTGGCTGCATCAGATTCCGAGCAAAAGATCAAAGACCTAAAGCCGGAATCTGGACGTGCTTCGATGCCCAGGTTCCCAGGAGTGTCAGTTCTTGGCCTGTGTGAGCAAGCGGGGATTTCCCCTTGTTATGTTGTATGTGAGCCTATGTGAGTCTTACTGTTTTGCATGAAGGCTGTGTGTGCCTCAGTTTCCCTGAGTATTGCACCAATGTCTAGGTGGTGGGAATAAGGGGGTGTGACTTTTACGGAGGCTGCTCCAGCTGCCTGCAGGGATGCTATGGCCACCCCTTCGTAACCTGAGACCCAGGAGGGGGATGCAATCAGGTGACTCTGGCCCAGGAAGCGAGACAAAGGCCAGAGGAGGAGCAAGGGGCAGGGCAGGGGCCAGTCAGCTGGAAGGAGTCAGTCTCGGCTGGCTTGGGGCAGCGGCGGGACCAGAGCCCTGGCTCTGCGTTCCCCTCCCCGCAAGATGGACTTGGCTGAAAGTCACTGATTTCTGTGCTAACAAGCTCTGCCTTACGCTGTGTTCCTGTCGTCTAATAAACTTTCTGTTTTACCGGTGGCTGAGAGTCGCGTCTGACTGCAGAGTTGTGGGGTGCAGGACACCCTGGCTTCCCCAGGACCCGGCCTGGGCGGACTCGCTGT
The DNA here is from genome assembly GCF_965140235.1 of Caretta caretta. Classification (NCBI taxonomy): domain Eukaryota; kingdom Metazoa; phylum Chordata; order Testudines; family Cheloniidae; genus Caretta; species Caretta caretta. The sequence continues at coordinate 341,030 of NC_134211.1, read as the reverse complement.
GGGAAGCGCACGGAGGGGCAGAGGAGGCTGAATGCTCTGAGGTCAGACCCAGGAAGGTCAAAGCTGTGGAAGCTTCTTGCCCTGGCGACAGTCTGCTCAGAGAGAGGAGGCTCCCCCAGAGTCCTGCCTGGCTTCATAGGGAGCAGTTCCAGAGCATCGCCCGGGGACCCCGTGGCAACTGGTGGTAGCGGTGGGATGTACTGCACCCCGTGGACAGAGCATCCTGCAGTAAATGACTGGGGAGCAGTAAAATGAAGGGGGATTAGCGAGAGACAGGCGTGCTGAAGGCTCCGAGAGGTGCGGTTCCAGGAGGTGGAGGGGCTTATCCCCTGAGAGAGAGTGGACCCCCAAGAAGGTCTGTCACACTGAAGGGGGTTCTCCTCAGGGACCATACGCGGCCAAGAATGAGTCCGTGACACAGGACAAAGGGGGCTGCCAGTCATGAGAAAACCCCCCGTTAACACCTGAGATGGCTGCTGGATCTAACAAAGACTGTACCGGGGAAAGGACTGGGCCCAGACAAGGAAGGAGTCTAGTCTGTGAAAGAAGCTTACTGGAACATCTCTGAGGGTGAGTGTCACGGAGTCCCTGGGCGATGCTCTGGAACTGCTCCCCATGAAGCCAGTCAGGACTCTGGGGCAGTCGCCTTTCTGTGAGCAGCCTGTCTGCAGGACACACAGCTCACACAGCTTCCACCTTCCTGGGTCTGACCTCGGAGCATTCAGCATCCTCTGCCCCTCCGTGCGCTTCCCCCAGCGAGTCCGCTCAGGCGGGGCTCCTGGGGAAGCCAGAGGGTCCTGCACCCCAACTCCGCAGTCAGACGTGACTCTCAGCCAGCCAGTAAAACAGAAGGTTTATTAGACGACAGGAACATGGTCTAAAACAGAGCTTGCAGGCGCAGAGAACGGGACCCCTCAGCTGGGTCCATTTTGGGGGGGCAGTGAGCCAGACAACCACGTCTGCACTTCACTCCATGTCCCAGCCAGCCCCAAACTGAAAACCCCTCCAGCCCCTCCTCCTCTGGGCTTTGTTCCTTTCCCGGGCCAGGTGGTCACCTGATTCCTTTGTTCTCCAACCCTTCAGCTCTCACCTTGCAGGGGGGAAGGGCCCAGGCCATCAGTTGCCAGGAAACAGGGTGTCGGCCATTCTCTGTGTCCAGATCCCTGCACACACCTGCCCTCTAGGGCTCTGCAATGATCATACACCCTTACCCCACCACCTAGATACTTAAGAACTGCATAGGGGAAACTGAGGCACCCCCACACTATTCAGAGGAAACATTAAGAACAGGCCCACTTCGTCACATCTCTCCCCCCTTCGAGATCGAACTGAGCGGGGTCACTTTACCCGGTGACCTGGGGAAGTTTGAAGCCACCAATGTTCCCATGGATGCCCCAGCATCTCTCCCGTTCCTTGGTAGGAGTTACACCAGGCCCTTCCAGTTTCACGCCCTCCCTTAGGTCGGGGGTGGTCGATAGCACTAGCAGGCTGCATGTGGGAAGGTTTCTGCAGCCCATGCCCTTTGGCCACCCCAAAACCCCAGGGGGTCAAACTGGGATTGGGTTTTCTCCCAGAGCTCCAGTCTGGAGGGCTGCAATTCGGGCTCTCTTGGTTAAGGGCCCCCATCTTGACCTGGGCCACATACTGTTCACTTACAGAACTAGCATGGAGACATCCCTTTCCCAACAACCTTGTCTCCCCAACAAGCTGGCCAAACACAGCCACTTGGTTATAGGACGGTATACCTTTCTTAATAGCTTTCACTCCATCTGAGACCTTCTCAAAGCTCTCCACACTGGATCTTTCAACAGGAAAGTCAGTGGATCCATTCACAACAGAAAATTTCTGGCTGTTAGGAACTGAAACTTTCTTGATTAAATCACTTTCACACCCTTCAGTGGCAGTAAACTGCTTGCAAAGACTCCATGAGGATTCCTTTCCCGAGGGCTTTTCTATGCAACAATTCACCCCCTCCCAGAAATTCTGCTCTTACCCTCTTTACCTAGGGCTTGCTCTAGGGGAACACTTTCCTGAGCAACTACAGACTCTTTCTGGGTCTCCCTTACATCCAGAATCACCTCTGGCCCATCAGGCGGATTCCTACACAATCCCCTTTCATGCAAACTTACAGACTTCCTAGATAAAAGGTTAGAAGCATTCTCCTTCCCTTTGCCACACACAAGTTCAGGAATCTTTTCCTTCTTGCTACAGGTTTCCACACCCTCAGTAGGTTCCACAATCACATCACCTTCCTGCTCTCCTTGTGCCCTGGCTAGGATCTCACCCTGATTAGACAGAGTTGCTACACCCTTTCCAACAACACACTAGCAACAGGCAAAATACAAGCACCAGAATTGTCTGGTCTCGGGGATTTTACATAGACCCTAACTGGATGCGACCTAGTTACAGGGCCATTCTCCCGAGCAGACAGAAACTTAGGACCCTTCCCTTCCTGGGCTTTAGCTGAATCCAGAACCAGCTCTGAGACAACTGCATGACCCTCAACCATCACAGGCTGAAAGGCCCCTTCTGTCTGCTCCACAGACCAAGAAGAGCCGGACACACTTTCTCCTTTACCAGACACACAGGTTGGGATCTCATTCCCTTTGTCCCAGCACACAAGGCTGGTCACAGACAACTGCTTGGAGATCAGGGTAGCTCCCTCCATAGGCAAGTCAATACCCCTGACAGAGAGACCCATTTCCTTCACTGTCCCAATTCTCCACCCAGCTAACAGGTAAGGTCCAGGGACTCTCATCTTCCACTCTCCTCGCCTTCCCACCCTGCTGACTGGACACAGCCATCAGCTCACAAGGCTGCCTAGGCTCATCCAAACTTCCCTTACCAAGCACCTTGCCACTCCCCACAGATCCCCTGCCCTGCCTGTGTCTCCCCCCACTCAGCTGGGGTCTCAGCTCCCACTGTGCTCAGCACTGCCCTTGCTGTCCCAGTGGGGGCAGGCCACTGCTTTCCTCACTGCATCAGAGCCAGCGAGAGTCCCCAGTCTGGTGTGCAAGGGGGCAGGGAGCATCTCTCTGTCCCACCGAGTCCCAGGGGTCTGGTTCCAGGCAGGCAGGTAGCCTGAGCCTAGCGGCTCCTCCCTGCTGCCAGCCAGGTCATCTGCATTTTCACTGACCATTTCCCTCTCCACCGATTGGTTCCCTGGATTCAAATTCAAACCCTCGGCAGTTACAGGAGCAGGGCCTGGATCCTGTCCCAAAGAGACACAGTCACCCCACAACAGGGTCTCGCAGCTGGTGTCCTGGGGCACCCCAACGGCCAGCCAGCCCCACCCCTCCTGGGTCTGCACAGGGATCTGGGCCATAGGCAGGGCGAGGGGCTTCGTCCCTGGGACCCTCACCCAGCTCACACAGGCCCTCAGCCTCTGAGGCTGCACCACCCAGGGTCTGACACCAGTTCTCTCTGTCCCAGGATCTCGCCACCCCAGGAATGTCTCCCCATTGACCATCCCCTTCTGCTCCCACTGGAGGTCCGAGGGGCCTGACCCCAGGGAACTCCACACAGACATATAGGTTGGGGTCAGGAGTGGGAGCCTGTCCACCTCCCCACCCATCTGGCTGATGGAGTCTGTGGCCTTGGGACCCAGCAAGGGAGCTAGACACCGGGGCTTTTCCGCAGGGTCCCCCTGGTTCAGATCTCCAGCCTGCTCAAAGGCAGTGAGGTGGGCATCCACACCCCCCCCCTTAACTAGGGGCAGCAATTTAGTCTCGAGGTTCCCTGCGGAACTGGCCCCCCGGGATCTATCCCCACTCACCCCGGGGAGGTCCCCTCGGCCTCTCCGCCCCACCACCGCCAGTTCATCCTGCTGCTGCTTCTGCAGCTCTTTCTCGGGCTCTCGCTGTCTCCCACGGTCCTCTTGCTCTCTCAGACTCCGCTCCAATCCCGTCCGTCTCGATCCCCCGATGGGGAACCCGATCGTGAAGACCCCCGTCTGGTCGGGGACAGGAGTCTTGGCAATGCCTGGCTCCCGCTCCAGCTGCTCCCAGATCCTGCTATAGCCCCAGTTGGGGTCAGGAATCTGTTCCTTAGAGCGATCATCCTCCTCCAGCTGCACGATTAACTCTGCTTTGGTGAACTTTCCAACGCTCAACCCTCTCTTTCTGCACAGGGTTACAATGTCCTTCTTAAGGAGACGGTGACAGGCCATCACTCCGCTCCTCCCAAGTTGTTGTGGACTCACAGGCCCGTGTGCTCTCAGCTCCCCACGGTTTCCAGGGAGAACCCCTAGTGTGCCAGCCCTTCTCGAGGTCACCACCTCTTTGCCAGGGTCGAGCTGCAGACTCCTCCGCCCCTTGGACTGCTCGCTGCAGTCCCCAGGGGAACCCTGTTACTGCACAATCCTTCTCGCTGGTCACACACTCCCAGGGGTTAACCGCCCCCCGAAACCGCTCCTCTCTGAGCCTTCAGCAGGCCTGGTCCTCGGCAATCCCCCTTCGTGTTACTGCTCCCCAGTCACTTACTGCAGGAAGCACCATCCACGGGGTGCAGTACATCCCACCGCTGCCACCAGTTGTCACGGAGTCCCTGGGCGATGCTCTGGAACTGCTCCCCATGAAGCCAGTCAGGACTCTGGGGCAGTCGCCTTTCTGTGAGCAGCCTGTCTGCAGGACACACAGCTCACACAGCTTCCACCTTCCTGGGTCTGACCTCGGAGCATTCAGCATCCTCTGCCCCTCCGTGCGCTTCCCCCAGCGAGTCCGCTCAGGCGGGGCTCCTGGGGAAGCCAGAGGGTCCTGCACCCCAACTCCGCAGTCAGACGTGACTCTCAGCCAGCCAGTAAAACAGAAGGTTTATTAGACGACAGGAACATGGTCTAAAACAGAGCTTGCAGGCGCAGAGAACGGGACCCCTCAGCTGGGTCCATTTTGGGGGGGCAGTGAGCCAGACAACCACGTCTGCACTTCACTCCATGTCCCAGCCAGCCCCAAACTGAAAACCCCTCCAGCCCCTCCTCCTCTGGGCTTTGTTCCTTTCCCGGGCCAGGTGGTCACCTGATTCCTTTGTTCTCCAACCCTTCAGCTCTCACCTTGCAGGGGGGAAGGGCCCAGGCCATCAGTTGCCAGGAAACAGGGTGTCGGCCATTCTCTGTGTCCAGATCCCTGCACACACCTGCCCTCTAGGGCTCTGCAATGATCATACACCCTTACCCCACCACCTAGATACTTAAGAACTGCATAGGGGAAACTGAGGCACCCCCACACTATTCAGAGGAAACATTAAGAACAGGCCCACTTCGTCACAGTGAGATTTATCTGTAATCAGTTTCTTAATGTATTGGGCTTAGACTTGAGTGTTTTGTTTTATTTTGCTTTTTGACTTACTTTGTTCTGGCTGTTATTACTTGAAACCACTTCAATCCTACTTTTTATAATTTTTTAATACCTGGGGGAGCAAACAGCTGTGCATCTCTCTCTATCAGTGATATAGAGGGTGGACAATTTCTGAGTTTACCCTGTATAAGCTTTATACAGAGTAAAACAGATTGATTTGGGGTTTGGGTCCTATTGGGAGCTGGGTGTCTGGGTGCTGGAGACAGGTGACCTGCTGAGTGGTTTTCCGTGAAGTCTGCAGCTTTGGGGGCACGGTTCAGACCCTGGATCTGTGTTTGCAGCAGACTGGCATGTCTGGCTCAACAAGGCAGGGTTCTGGAGTCCCAAGCTGGCAGGGAAAACGGGCTCAGAGGTTATTTTCGCATGTCAGGTGACAGTCCCAAGCGGGGCTCTGTGACTGAACCCGACACAGGGTGACCCCACGGAGACTCCCACGTTCTCCCTGGCCTGTTCTGTCCACGCCTCCTGTCTGTCAAGCCCCCTCCCAGCCAGGTAAGGGGCAGCAGCTCCCCCCACAGTGGGCACAGGGGGCCATCGCTCTCTGAGGGCTCCTGCAGACACCACTGCCTGGGGCAGAGTGCAAAGGGGGGGGTGCAGCCCCTGGCCCAGTGCACCCTGGGTTTGGTGGAGAGGGAGAAGTGCATTCGGGGAGCTCCCTCCCCAGTCCCTGGGGAGCAGACAGGGTGTCCCCTGAGGCCCAGTGCGGTCAGCCTGGCCCGGGACCCCCACAGTCAAGGGGACATGAGGGTAACCGGAGACACCCCCGTCTCCGTGGGGTGTGCAGCATTTCCTCCCTCTTGCGCTGCAGGGCTAAGCACATGCTGGTGGCCCGGGCACCGCTGAGGTATGTGTTGGCTACAGGGCGACGGTACGTCCCGATTTGGCCAGGACAGTCCCTTTTGTAAGCCCTGTCTCGGTTGGCCTGACTTTTGGCAGAAGGAGGCAGTTGTCCTGTTTGCTCTGGCCGACTTGCTCAGTTGGGACAAATGCCCAGTTTTGTCAAAAAAAGTGGGGTACGGAGGAACCCGGGGGGAGGGGGCGAGCAGCGATGCCAGCCCTGCATGGGGGGAGGGGAGATGGCTCCGGCTAGCCCCACGCGGTGCCCCGTTTTCCCTTTGGTTCACCCTAGCTATGGCCTGTCATACTGGGCAACTGCTCGGCCATGCTCCGGCCTGCACCTGGCGTCCCCACCTCTGCTCACCACGGCACCACGGCCCGGCACCTCCTTCCCTAGCAGGTGGAGGGGCCCGGTGCCGCCGGGGGGCTCTGGGGCAGGCAGACCCAGCGCGGGCTTCAGCACAGCCCGAAACCTGCCCACCCTGGCAGGGGGCCACCCCGGGACGGGGCCCAGTGGGGAGTCGGGGGACATGGGGGGGGTGAAGCCCCAGGGCAAAGTGGCTGTGGGGAGAAGACTTGGCCCCAGTCCCTGCACCCCCCCAGGGGCCGGAGCCACCGGGGATAAGGACACGCGGCCGGCAGCAGGACACAGGGTGCGTGACGAGCGTTTTATTCCTTATCCGTGTGCTGCAGCTGGCAACGCGCTGGGCAGGGATCACACACCGCGCAGCCCCCTCCCGACACGCCGAACAACAGCCCCCCATGGACGCCCCCACCCCGCTGTCCCCGCCCAGCTCGCTACCCGGGGTCTCCCAGCGGCTCAGCCAGCAGGGCAGGGACACAGACCCCGCCACGGACGCCCAGCCGTCAGCCCCTGTACCCAGCCGGCCTCCCCCATCTGACGTCCGGCCCTCGGCGTCCCCAGCGGCTCAAGTCACCCCAGAGCCCCATAGGGGAGACGGGGCCTGTGTCCCCATGTGCGCGCAGGATCCCGGCCCCCCCAGAGTGGTGGTCACGCCCTGCAGACGCGAAGCCGTTGCCACGAGGTGGGTGTCACAGCTCCATGGCTGCGGGAGCTGTGCCCGGGGTCGCTGCCAGGGGGGACGACCGGCCCCTGACCCGCGGGCTCACGGCTGCGCCGTCCGGTTGGTGCTCGCAGCCTCTGCCCGGGGCGGGCGCTCCTCGGCCTCCGGGCTGCCCAGACACCTCTTCACCTCGGCAGCCAGCCGGGCCAGGTGCCCCTGCAGCTCGCTGGCCAAGCGGACGCAGCCCCCGATCGCCTCCTCCAGCTGCCGCAGCCGTGGGGCGCCCCCGCCCAGGGGGCAGGCCTCGGGGGGCGCTGACGGGTCTGCAACAACAGCACGGCACCGCGTCAGGGTCGCTGGGAGGTCCCGGCCCCACGGCAGCCTGCCCCACTCCCGCCATGGCCTCAGCCGCGGGCAGGGGCGCTGGCAAGGCGGGTGCGGACATTATGAGTAGTGGGGCAGGTGGGACCTCCCCAGCAGGGGGCGCTGTGTGGGGGCAGGAGAACGGGCCGCGCGGGCGGGTCGGTGCCCCCCAGCAGGGTGTTCTGTGGCCGGTTTCCCCCCCGCCCTGTGCTCACCTGCCACGCGCAGGGTGAGGCTGCCCTGGGCCTGGTCGGCGGGCAGAGGACGTAGCAGGTCCAGGCCCGGCTGTCGTGGGGGTGACGCCCTGCAGCGCCCGCGAGAGGTTCCCGCTCCTCCCTCGTCCTCGGCCAGGCTGAGTCCCGCCCGCCCCGCCCCGCCGAGGGGCCCACGGACACCTGCAGCCAGGCCGCTGCGGGGAGAGGGGCAGGGTCACCCCCCTGCCGGGGCTGGTCTGCCGGGGGCCTGCCCGCCGCACCGCCAGCCGGGGGTCCGTTCTCCCCCAGCATCCTCTGGGGCGGGGGGTGCCCCGTTCACTCCCAGCATCCTCTGGGGCGGGGGGTGCCCCATTTGACTCCCAGCATCCTCTGGGGCGGGGGGTGCCCCGTTCACTCCCAGCATCCTCTGGGGCGGGAGGGCACCCCATTTGACTCCCAGCATGCTCTGGGGTGGGGGAACCCCTCCTGGGGTGGAGTTACCCCTGCTCCCTGCAGGACATTTCCCACTGCCCCCACAGCTTTGGATGGGCCTTGAATCTCCCCAGGCAGGGCCGTTCTCCAGCCACCTGGCCCTGCCCCCCAGCTCTGTTGGGGTCCCCACACCCTGCCCTGGAGTGATGAGGGGAACTGCTTGGCCCTTCCGCTTTGGGGAAGCAGGGGTAGCTCTCATCTCCCCCCTGAGCTGGCTCCTGCCCCCCTCACCCTCCTGCCTGTCTTGGGCAGATCCAGGGGGAACCCCCCAGGGCAATGAGGGGCCTGTCTCAGGGAGATCCAGGGGCAGTGGGGGGCCCTGTCTCGGGGAGGTCACAGGGGAACCCCAGGGGCAGTGGGAGGCCAGTCTCGAGAAGACCCAGGGCAGCGAGGGGCCCTGTCTCAGGGAGGTCACAGGGGAACCCCAGGGCAGCGAGGGGCCAGTCTCAGGGAGACCCCGGGGCAGCGAGGGGCCCTGTCTCGGGGAGGTCACAGGGGAATCCCAGGGCAGCAAGGGGTCAGTGTCGGGGAGACTCAGGGGCAGCGATGGGCCAGTCTCAGGGAGACCTCGGGGCAGCGAGGGGCCAGTCTCGGGGAGACCCCGGGGGACCTGCGGCGGGACTGGCCCCATACTCACCAGCTGCCGTGCAGCACAGGGCCAGCATGGCCCCACACAGACACATCTCTGGGGGTGCGTGCGTGGGGCAGGGCCCCGATAAGCCCCGAACGTGGCCAGCAGCCCCCTGATTGGCTGGGACGTCCCGTCCCGTCCCCCCAGGCACGCTGGTGCCGTCTGCCTGGATTGTTTTTATCCTGGGGCAGCCGGTGGCCTCGTGGGGCCAGGACCCAAGTGCCCCCAGGACACCCGTGTCCCCTTCCCGTGGCACCCGTGTCGGACTATCCCAGCCAGGCATGGGGGGCGGTTCCCTGCCCCAGGCCTGCTCTGTGTCGGCGTGGGGACCCCAGCCTGGGGGTGGTTCACCCCCCACCCGGCTCTGGGCTCCGCTCCCCTCGGATTATAGTCGCCCCTTCCCGGGGGCAGCACTGGCCGAGCCCAGCCAGGCCTCAGTCAATGCCCTGGACACGGGACACCCTCTCCTCCCTCCAGGGCAGCGTCCCATCAGGGAGAGGGGCCGGACCCTGCACCCCCTGGGATGGGGCAGCCCCCGTTCCCCTTCTGGGGGGCCTGTCCCACTGCCCCAGACACAGAGAGTGTGGGGCCGGGATGGAGGCTCAGCGGCGGGGTTCACCCCCCGACTCCCACATCACGGACGAGGACACAGACCATGCATCACCACCGGCTTTATTCAGACAACAGCTCACAACCTGCATCCCGGTGCGGCCCAATGGGACCACCCTAAAGCTGAACCCCCTTTCCCACAATGCACAGCTCCCCACAGCATCCCCCCCAGTGCACAGCCGCCCCCCCGCAGCGTCCCCCAATGCACAGCCCCCAACTGGGTCGCCTTGCTGAGAGGCCCCACGATGTCCATGGCCACCTTCTGGAAGGGCTCCTCTATGATGGGCAAAGGTCTCAGTGGGGCTTTACACTTATCCCGGCCTTCACCCCCCTCTGGCAGGAGTCACAGGACCTGCCGGGCTGCTGGACAGCGTCAAAGACCCCGGGCCGGTCAAAGTTCTGCCCGGTGCACTGGATGCCCCGCAAGGGGGATACCGTGGGCCACGTACAACAGTCTGCGGCGGTACCTCTGGGGACTGCCTCCTGGCTTCCCACGGTTCACTTTTCCTGGAACCAGCCCATTCCTGGTACAGGAATCCCTTCTCCCCCTGGAATCTCTCCCGGCAGTCCTCCCGCTGGGATCCTGCACCGCTGTGGCCAGCCAGGGCCCTCACCTTCTCCAAGGAGGGATCCTCCTGCAACCCCGTCTGGAATTCAGCAGCTGGGTTTGAGGATACAGCCCTGGCTGGCGGTGCCTCAGTGTCCCCACCTTGGGGCGGAGGCTCCGGCCCGGCCCAGTCAAGCCCTGCCCCCGGTGTTTTAGTTCCCCCCTTTGGGATGTCCTGCATCCCTCGCTTGCTCTGGCTCCGGGTAAGGACCAGGGCGCTCTGAGTGCCCTCCAGCCAGTGCTCCAAGTCATTACCCATGAGCACCTTGGTAGGCAGGTGATTGTGCACCCTGACCTCTTTGGGTCCCTCCTTAGCCCCCCCATTTCAGGTGTATCCTCGCTGCCAGCACCTTGACGGGGGGCCCGAACACTCCCCTCAGGGTCATGTAGGCATTGGGCACTAGCTGGTCTGGGCCCACCGCCTCGGACCGCGCCAGCATCTCCTCACCACCCATGTCCCAGACCCCCGGGACGCTCCTTCCCCCACCTCCATGGGGATGAGGTGGCGATCGTCCCCCGGGGCCTGTCCCAGGCTCACCCAGAGGACGGAGTACGGGCGCTCCGGACCTGGAGTCCCACCTTCCCCTGCGGGCCTGGCCTGGCAGTCCCTCCCCCGGCACAGCCCTCTCGACTGCAGCCCCCGGGCCGGCGGTGCCCCCTCTCGGTGGGCTTCCACCCAGTTGACACCCCGCGGGTTCTGCTTGGCTGCCATTTCCTTCCTCTTCGGGCCTTGTGCCACCTCGTGTCCCTTTGGCCACAGTAATTACACTTCAGGTCCCTCAAGTCCCACGACGGGGGTCAGCCTGCCCCGGCATTCCCGGGCACCCCTCACTTGGGCTTCCAGGAATCCCACCTTGGAGAGGTCTCTGGATGACTCCCCTTCTGAGTCCCCGATGGGGGTCTCCCTCCTGCCCCCGATCTGCTTCCACAAACTCATCTGCCAGAGCCCTCGCCCTGCGCAGATCTCTGGGCTCCCGGTCCCCTAACCCCATCTTCAGGTCTTGGAGGGCAGATGTCCGACAGCTGCTCCAGCCCCACCAGGTGATACACGTCCTCTGCGGTCGTGGCCCCCGCGCCCTTCCCCCACTTGCGGAGATATTCCCCCAGCAGGTGGACAACCTCCTTGCAAGTGACCCCTGGGGTCTTGTGTACACCTGTCACGGAGTCCCTGGGCGATGCTCTGGAACTGCTCCCCATGAAGCCAGTCAGGACTCTGGGGCAGTCGCCTTTCTGTGAGCAGCCTGTCTTCAGGACACACAGCTCACACAGCTTCCACCTTCCTGGGTCTGACCTCGGAGCATTCAGCATCCTCTGCCCCTCCGTGCGCTTCCCACAGCGAGTCCGCTCAGGCGGGGCTCCCGGGGAAGCCAGAGGGTCCTGCACCCCAACTTCGCAGTCAGACGTGACTCTCAGCCAGCCAGTAAAACAGAAGGTCTACTAGACGACGGGAACATGGTCTAACACAGAGCTTGCAGGTGCAGAGAACGGGACCCCTCAGCTGGGTCCATTTTGGGGGGTAGTGAGCCAGACAACCACGTCTGCACTTCACTCCATGTCCCAGCCAGCCCCAAACTGAAACTCCCTCCAGCCCCTCCTCCTCTGGGCTTTGTTCCTTTCCCGGGCCAGGTGGTCACCTGATTCCTTTGTTCTCCAACCCTTCAGCTCTCACCTTGCAGGGGGGGAAGGGCCCAGGCCATCAGTTGCCAGGAAACAGGGTGTCGGCCATTCTCTGTGTCCAGACTCCTGCACACACATGCCCTCTAGGGCTCTGCAATGATCATACACCCTTACTCCACCCCCTAGATACTTAAGAACTGCCTGGGGGAAACTGAGGCACCCCCACACTATTCAGAGGAAACATTAAGAACAGTCCCACTTCGTCACATCTCTCCCCCCTTCGAGATCGAACTGAGCGGGGTCACTTTAGCCGGTGACCTGGGGAAGTTCGAAGCCACCAACATTCCCATGGATGCCCCAGCATCTCTCCCATTCCTTGGTAGGAGTTACACCAGGCCCTTCCAGTTTCACGCCCTCCCTTAGGTCAGGGGTGGTCGATAGCACTTGCAGGCCGCATGTGGGAAGGTTTATGCAGCCCATGCCCTTTGGCCACCCCAAGAATGTCTCCCCATTGACCATCACCTTCTGCTCCCACTGGAGGTCCGGGGGGCCTGGCCCCAGGAAACTCCACACAGACATATAGGTTGGGGTCAGGAGTGGGAGCCTGTCCACATCCCCAACCATCTGGCTGACGGAGTCTAAGGCCTTGGGACCCAGCAAGGGAGCTAGACACCGGGGCTTTTCCGCAGGGTCCCCTTGGTTCAAATCGCCAGCCTGCTCAAAGGCAGTGAGGTGGGCATCCAAACCCCCCCCCTTTACCAGGGGCAGCAATTTAGTCTCGAGGTTCCCTGCGGAACTGGCCCCCCGGGGTCTATCCCCACTCACCCCTGAGGGGTCCCCTAGGCCTCTCCGCTCCCCCACCGCCAGTTCATGCTGCTGCTGCTTCTGCAGCTCTTTCTCGGGCTCTCGCTGTCTCTCACAGTCCTCTTGCTCTCTCAGACTCAGCTCCAATCCCGTCCGTCTCGATCCCCCGATGGGGAACCCGATCGTGAAGACCCTCGTCTGGTCGGGGACAGGAGTCTTGGCGATGCCTGGCTCCCGCTTCAGCTGCTCCCAGATCCTGCTATAGCCCCAGTGGGGTCAGGAATCTGTTCCTTAGAGCGGTCATCCTCCTCCAGCTGCACGATTAACTCTGCTTTGGTGCACTTTCCAACGCTCAACCCTCTCTTTTTGCACAGGGTTACAATGTCCTTCTTAAGGAGACGGTGACAGGCCATCACTCCGCTCCTCCCAAGTTGTTGTGGACTCACAGGCCCGTGTGTTCTCAGCTCCCCACGGTTTCCAGGGAGAACCCCTAGTGTGCCAGCCCTTCTCGAGGTCACCACCTCTTTGCCAGGGTCGAGCTGCAGACTCCTCCGCCCCTTGGACTGCTTGCTGCAATCCCCAGGGGAACCCTGCTACTGCACAGTCCTTCTCGCTGGTCACACACTCCCAGGGGTTAACCGCCCCCCGAAACCGCTCCTCTCTGAGCCTTCAGCAGGCCTAGTCCTCGGCAATCCCCCTTCGTGTTACTGCTCCCCAGTCACTTACTGCAGGAAGCGCCATCCACGGGGTGCAGTACATCCCACCGCTGCCACCAGTTGTCACGGAGTCCCTGGGCGATGCTCTGGAACTGCTCCCCATGAAGCCAGTCAGGACTCTGGGGCAGTCGCCTTTCTGTGAGCAGCCTGTCTTCAGGACACACAGCTCACACAGCTTCCACCTTCCTGGGTCTGACCTCGGAGCATTCAGCATCCTCTGCCCCTCCGTGCGCTTCCCACAGCGAGTCCGCTCAGGCGGGGCTCCCGGGGAAGCCAGAGGGTCCTGCACCCCAACTTCGCAGTCAGACGTGACTCTCAGCCAGCCAGTAAAACAGAAGGTCTACTAGACGACAGGAACATGGTCTAACACAGAGCTTGCAGGTGCAGAGAACGGGACCCCTCAGCTGGGTCCATTTTGGGGGGTAGTGAGCCAGACAACCACGTCTGCACTTCACTCCATGTCCCAGCCAGCCCCAAACTGAAACTCCCTCCAGCCCCTCCTCCTCTGGGCTTTGTTCCTTTCCCGGGCCAGGTGGTCACCTGATTCCTTTGTTCTCCAACCCTTCAGCTCTCACCTTGCAGGGGGGGAAGGGCCCAGGCCATCAGTTGCCAGGAAACAGGGTGTCGGCCATTCTCTGTGTCCAGACTCCTGCACACACATGCCCTCTAGGGCTCTGCAATGATCATACACCCTTACTCCACCCCCTAGATACTTAAGAACTGCCTGGGGGAAACTGAGGCACCCCCACACTATTCAGAGGAAACATTAAGAACAGTCCCACTTCGTCACAACACCCCGGAATCGTTTCCTGTACACCTCGGGGGTCAGGTCAAACTCCAGCAGCAAAGCCGGTTTGACCGGGTCAGAGTCCCCCGTCTCAATACCATCCCTTTGGCTGAACCTCTATGGCCTTGGGACCCAGCAGGGGGGTCAGACAGCAGAGCCTGTCTGCAGGGTCAATCTGGTTCAGACCACAGGCCTTCTCAAAGGCTGTGAGACAGGCATCAATAGCCCCCTGTCACGGCGTCCCCGGGCGATGCTCTGGAACTGCTCCCCACGAAGCCAGTCAGGACTCTGGGGCAGTCTCCTCTCTGTGAGCAGCCTGTCTTCAGGACACACAGCTCACCCGGCTTCCACCTTCCTGGGTCTGACCTCGGAGCATTCAGCCTCCTCTGCCCCTCCCTGCGCTTCCCACAGCGAGTCTGCCCAGGCGGGGTCCTGGGGAAGCCAGAGGGTCCTGCCCCCCAACTCCGCAGTCAGACGTGACTCTCAGCCAGCCAGTAAAACAGAAGGTTTATTAGACGACAGGAACATGGTCTAAAACAGAGCTTGCAAGTGCAGAGAACAGGACCCCTCAGCTGGGTCCATTTTGGGGGGCAGTGAGCCAGACAACCACGTCTGCCCTTCACTCCATGTCCCAGCCAGCCTCAAACTGAAACTCCCCCCAGCCCCTCCTCCTCTGGGCTTTGTCCCTTTCCCGGGCCAGGAGGTCACTGGATCCCTTTGTTCTCCAACTCTTTAGCTCTCACCTTGCAGGGGGGAAGGGCCCAGGCCATCAGTGGCCAGGAAACAGGGTGTTGGCCATTCTCTGTGTCCAGACCCCTGCACACACCTGCCCTGCAGAGCTCTGCAACGCTCATACACCCTTACCCCACCCCCTAGAGACTTAAGAACTGCCTAGGGAAAACTGAGGCACCCCCACACTATTCAGAGGGAACATTAAGAACAGTCCCACTTCGTCACAGCCGCCACTGGCAGAACTGACTGCCAAGCTGGGCCTCCTGGTCATCCGTCGCTGGGGTCTCCGTTCTCCAGGACATTGGCCGGGGTCCCAAGTTCCCTCACCGGTCCTCTGCACCAACAAACTCCCTCTCCCATCCCCTCGTTAAACCTGTAACACCCAGGGAAACTGAGTCCCACCCCCTCTGCATGCAAACCAGTGAAAAAAAACAAGGAAAACTCAAGAAAACCCCCCACTTCGTCACACTTCTTGACCAAAATGACAATTTTTCACCAAATTTAAATTTTCCACTTTGTCATTTAAATCATGGTCAAACTTTCTGTCGTCAATAAAACTCTTTGATTTCGGAGACCAGAAGACATTCCAGCAGCAGGGCAGGTTCCCGCTGTGGGATGAAAAGCCAGGAAAGGTTTGCAGGAAATTTTTAAAAAGTTCATTCCCCGTGAGAAGTGTGTGGCATTTTCTGTCCCTCTCTGCTGAGGGGTGCACGGCCGGCCAGGGGAACCGGGGTGCTCCTGGCTCTGACACCCCCGGGCGCTTGAACCAAGCCCACCTGGGCAGGTTTCCAGGTGGGGCAGGGGCGCTCTGGGCAATCACTTCGCCACCCCCCGACGGGCCGAGCTCAGAGCCCCTCGGAGCCGGGAGCCGGGCCAGCGCTGAGCCAGTACCCACCTCCGGGCCG
This sequence comes from Caretta caretta, assembly GCF_965140235.1. NCBI lineage: Eukaryota > Metazoa > Chordata > Testudines > Cheloniidae > Caretta > Caretta caretta. The sequence continues at coordinate 325,360 of NC_134211.1, read as the reverse complement.
GGCCTGACCCGAGCCAGACCCCAGAGCAGAGAGACGCTCGCTGGGCCAAGGGACACCGAGGGGGGCTGGAGCAGCGAACTCCAGCCCGAAACACACGGGGGACAGGTGGGAGCTGTCGTACGCACAGGTAATGGGGGGTCCCCCAGCCCCCCAACCTATCCCGGGGGGATCCCGCCAGCTCCCCCATTGCTCGGCTCTCCCCCCAGGCAATCCCGCTCCCCACGACGGGTCCTCCCCGGGGTCCCTGCCCTGATCTCGGAGCCCCGAGCTGTGGGTCCCGCCCAGCCCCGCGTCCTGCCCTTATCTCGCCCGCCAGCCACAGGCTGCAGAAGCGAAAGTAACCGAGGCTGGGGCCGCCGCGCCCCGCCCTGCACCACACGATGCCCCTCGCCCTGGCGCCCGGCCTCCTGCTCCTGCTGCTGCTGGCGAGCGGGGCCCGTGAGTAGCCGCCGGGGCCGCCCCTGCTCCCCGGGGGTCGCTTCTCTGCTCCCCGCCCCAGACCCTGCCCCAGAGGGGCGGCGTGGGCAGGAAACCCGGCCCCGGCTTCCCCCCCGCGGCCCCGGGGCCGGGGGGGCCAGCCCGGGCGGTGCCCTGGCGGATGGGGGGCGGGCTGGGCGCAGGGTCCCGCGGGGGGTCTCCGAGCCGGAGGGGCTGGTGGGTGAAAGTGGGAAGCTGGGAACCAGGACTCCTGGGTTCTCTCCCTAGCTCTAGGAGGGGAGTGGGGTGTGGTGGTTAGAGCAGGGGGGCGCTGGGAGCCAGGACTCCTGGGTTCTGTCCCATATTGGCACACCCCATGGCCAGGCCCCACCGCAAACCCACATCGCGCTCCCTCTGGGCTGTTCCTGTCCCCCAGCCCCCTCGCACCCATCACCCGCAACCTGCCCTGGGGTTCTGGAGCTAAATCTGCCCCCCTCCACGGGACCAGCCCAGTGCTGACGCCAGGGCCCTGGGGCCTCCACCGAGGGGCTGGCAAGGGGGGTGTCATGGCCACAGAATTGGTTCACGCTGCTGGGGGGTGCCCAGAGCCCTGACCAAGTCAGGCCGGAGAGCTGCCCGATTAGTAAGAAGGCAGGTCGGGCAGGTGGTGCTGGCTTTGGGGGTGGGGTGTGGTGCTGACGTGGGGGTCAGACACAGGGCAGGGGTCCTGCTCCCCACCCCACCCCTGCATGGGAACAGCTGGGGTGAGGGTGGCCCCTGAGGGAAGCTTGAAGTAGGAGGCTCAGGCTGGAGGACAGTGGGGGCTGGGCCGGGGGCAGGTGGGGCCAGGGGCTCAGGTTGAGGGGCAGAGGGGGCGGCTGGGGGGCTGGGGCAGGAGGCTCAGGCTGGGGGGCACAGGGCAGGTGGGGGCAGGGGCTGGGAACCATGTAAGGGCCACGACACCAGCTGCTGCGCAAACAGGAAGCTTCTCACTTCCTCTGCCTGAGGCTTGGGGCCCCCACGGGAACCCAGCGCCCGGCCCACATGGGACACGAGGCTGCCAGGCCTCAGCCTGGGGCCCCCACCTTCCTCCCTGGGCTCTGACTGGCCCTCGCAGAGAGGATGTGGGCTCCCATGGTGCTGAGGGGCTGGAGGGGGGCCCAGTCCCTGGGAGGGGGTGGGGTCTCCCCCCAGGCTGCCCCCCCTGCCCCCATGCCCCACAGAGCGGCAAATAGCCCTGCCTGTCTGTCTGTGCAGGGGGTGCCCTGGTGGTCTCCGTCCCCAGCTCCCGGGTGCAGACCCAGCCGGGCTCGGACGTGCTCCTGGGCTGTCACTTCTCCCTGGGGGTGCCCGTGGAGCTGATGGAGCTGGTGGTGCAGTGGAAGCTGGGGAACAGCCTGGTGGCCGAGTTCGATAACGTCGCATCGTACCGCAGGCCCGGGGCCAGCCTGTCCCAGGAGGGGCTGCAGGTCGGCAACGCCTCCCTGCTCCTCCCGCGGGTGGGGGGCACCGATGCCGGGCTCTACACCTGCGTGGTCATCGTCCCCCCGAGCCGGGAGAGTCGGCAGGTGGAGCTGCGTGTGGAAGGTAACTGTGGGGGGCAGGGTCCCAGGGCAGAGCCCAGAGGGGCATGGCTCCAGGGTTGGGTCTGCCCCCCTAAGCCACCTCCCCAGCGGGGCAGCAGCTGCCCCCTAACCCATGGCCCGGCCAAGTCTCCGTGGGCAGCACCGTGGCAGGGCGGAGGAGGAGGTGGGGGGAGGAGGAGGAGGAGATGGGGAATGGATTGGGGTGGTTGGGGCGGACGGGGAGATGGGGGGCAGATGAGGGTTGGTAGGGGGCGGACAAAGGGGTCTGGGCCCCACTGACTCTCCCCCTCCACCCCCTCAGTCCCGCCCCATGTCTCAGTGTGGGGCACCGAGGTGAGGGCCGGCGAGCAGAACCTCGTGACCTGCAACGTGAGCAACTTCTACCCCGGGAGCGTGAGCGTCACTTGGCTGCGGGACGGGCTGGTGGTGGGGGGCTCCAAGACGGCCCCCAGCCAGCTGGGCCCCACCGGCCTGTACAGCACGACCAGCATCCTCCCGCTCGTGCCCAGCATCCCCGAAGCCAGCGTGAGCTACGCCTGCCACGTGCAGCACGTCGCCCTGGGGGCGCCGATCCAAGAAGCCTTCCGGCTGAGCGTGCTCTGTGAGTCACCCCACAGCACCCCCCACTGCCCATCCCCCACCAGAGCCCCGTCCCCCCACTGCACTTCACCCCCCGCTGCACCCCCACTTCTCTACATGCCTCCGCAGCACCCCCCACTGCCCATCCTCCACCAGAGCCCCGTCCCCCCACTGCACTTCACCCCCCGCTGCACCCCCACTTCTCTACATGCCTCCGCAGCACCCCCCACTGTCCATCCCCCACCAGAGCCCCATCCCCCCACTGCTCCCCATCCCACAGAACCCCGTCCTCCCCACAACACCCCATCCCCTGCTGCACCCCCCAGCACCCCATCCCCACCAGACCCCCATCCCCCCCACAAAACCCTGCCCCTCCCCTCACAGCACTGCCCATCCCCCACCAGACCCCCACCCTCCCCACTGCACCCCATCCTCCCCACAGCAGTGCCCATCCCCCCTACACCCCCCCACAGAATCCCACCCCATACTGCACTCCAACAGCACCCCCATCCTCCCCACAGCACCCCCATGCCCCTACAGCACTGCCCACCCCCTGCCAGAGCCCTGTCCCCTGTACAGCACCCCATTCCCACGCAGCGCCCCCTGCTGTGCTCCTGGGGGCCCCATTCCTTCCACCTGCCCCCCCCCCAGGTGCCTGTTCCCCTGCCTAGAGGGCCCCCCCATGAAAGTCCCCTCTTGGGGCCCAGAGCCTGGGGAGGGAGCCCAGCGCCCTGACCCTGTTTCCTGCCCGGCAGCCCCGCCACGGCTGACCCTGCTGCCGCCCCTGGTGACGCTGGAGGGGCAGGCCACTCTGCAGTGCCGGGTGAGCGGCTACCACCCCGCCGAGATCACGGTGCAATGGCTGCGGGACGGGGTGCCCCTGCTCTCCATGGTGTCACCCCCCATGAAGGAACCCGACGGGTCCTTCGCCCTCCGCAGCAGCTGCATCCTCGACCGCCCGGAGAGCAGCGCCCAGGCCAACTTCGCCTGCCATGTACAGCACCCGGCGCTGGCCGCCCCGCTGGAGCGCACAGCCGTCTGGATAGGTCAGTGTGGCGGGCTGAGGGCCAGAAGGCATAGGCATCGACTTTCCCTCTGCCTGGCGGGGGCTTGACCCCTCCCCGCCCCGGCCCACCTCTTCCCGCCCCTGCACCGCCCTTGCCCCGCCCCCATCCCAACCCTTCCCCCAAGTCCCCACCCCTGCCCCGAGCGGCGACATCTCTGTTCCTCCCCTTCTCTCCCGGAGAGTCCTAATTGCCGCCAAACAGCTGTTAGGTGGCAGGAAGTGTGGGGAGGAGCAGGGATGCAGCGCGTTGGGGGGGGGAGGAGGTGAGGTGGGGGGCAGAGGGAGCTTGGCTGCCGGTGGGTGCAGAGCACCCGCTAATTTTTCCCCGTGGGTGCTCCAGGCCCGGAGAACCCATGGAGTCGGCACCTATGCCAGAAGCGGGAAGTGGTCTTACCCCCTGTTACGGAGTGTGGGGGAGTCCGGGCCCTGCACCCCCCACTTCCTGCAATTCACTGTGACTCTCAGCCAGCCAGTAACACAGGAGGTTTATTAGATGACAGGAACATGGTCTAACACAGAGCTTGTAGGTGCAGAGAACAGGACCCCTCAGTCAGGTCTGTCTTAGGGGAGGTCAGGTCCCTCCATTTCCCAGCCAGCTCCAAACTGAAACTCCCCAGCCCCTCCTCTGGCCTGCGTCTCTCTCCCGGGCCAGGAGGCCACCTGATCCCTTTGCTCCCCAACACCTTCCGCCTGCACCTTTGCAGAGGAGGGGCCCAGGCCATCAGTGGCCACGAGACAGGGTGTCGGTCAGTTTCTGTGCCGACATCATCACACTGGCCCTCTAGGGCTCTACAACAATCACACCTCCTGATCTCACCACCTGGATCCTTAAGAACTGCATAGGGGAAACTGAGGCACGCCTATAGTATTCAGAGAGAACATTAAGAACAGTCCCACTTCATCATCCCCTGCCCCTCCCAGCCCAGCCGGCCTCAGCATCGCTCCCGGCTGCACTGCCCCCTTCCCTGGTGTCACGGAGTCCCTGGGCGATGCTCTGGAACTGCTCCCCATGAAGTCAGTCAGGACTCTGGGGTAGTCGCCTTTCTGTGAGCAGCCTGTCTTCAGGACACACAGCTCACCCGGCTTCCACCTTCCTGGGTCTGACCTCGGAGCATTCAGCATCCTCTGCCTCTCCGTGTGCTTCCCCCAGCGAGTCCGCTCAGGCGGGGCTCCTGGGGAAGCCAGAGGGTCCTGCACCCCAACTTCGCAGTCAGACGTTGTCACGGAGTGTGGGGGAGTCCAGGCCCTGCACCCCTCTTCCTGGGATCCACTGAGACTCTCAGCCAGCCAGTAAAACAGAAGGTTTATTGGACAACAGGAACACAGTCCACAACAGAGCTTGTGGGTACAACCAGGACCCCTCAATCACATCCTTCTGGGGGAGCAGGGAGCTTAGACCCCAGCCCTGGGGTTCCCTGTGTTCCTCCCCCCAGCCTCCCAACTGCCAACTAAACTCACCCCGCAGGTTCCCTGCTGCAGCCTCTGTTCACATTCCTGGGCAGAGGTGTTACCTCCCCCTCCCCCTCCTGGCTCAGGTGACAGGCTCTCAGGTCTCCCATCCCCAGGGCACATTCCCAGGTCAACACTCCCCCCTCCCTGCTGAGTCACATCGTCACATCTCTCCCCCCTTCGAGACTGAACTGAGCGGGGTCACTGTGACCAGTGACCTGGGGAAGTTCGGGGCCCCCTCTCCGGGACAGCGCATCCGCTATCAGGTTGGCACTTCCCTTCACGTGGACCACGTCCATGTCGTAATCCTGCAGGAGCAGGCTCCATCTCAGGAGCTTGGCGTTGGCTCCTTTCATCTGGTGCAGCCAGGTCAGGGGCGAGTGGTCGGTGTACACGGTGAAGTGCCGCCCGAAGAGATAGGGCTCTAGTTTCTTGAGGGCCCACACCATGGCCAGGCACTCCTTCTCGATGGCCGCGTAGTGTTGCTCCCGGGGTAGCAACTTCTTGCTCAGGTACACGATGGGGTGTCTCTCCCCCTTTTCATCCTCCTGCATTAACACCGCCCCCAGTCCCGTGTCGGAGGCGTCGGTGAACACCACAAAGGCCTTGTCAAAGTCCGGGTTCGCCAGAACTGGGCCACTGACCAGAGCCTCCTTCAGCGCCCGGAAAGCCTCCTGGCACTGCTCGGTCCAGACCACCTTGTCTGGCTTCCCCTTCTTGCATAGCTCAGTGATGGGGGTGGCTATGGCGCTAAAGTGAGGCACAAATCTTCGGTAGTATCCTGCCATCCCAATAAAGGCTTGGACCTGCTTTTTGGTGTGGGGAGCGGGCCAGTCTCTGATCACCTCCACCTTGGCTGGTTCCGGCTTTAGGCGGCCGCTCCCCACCCGATGGCCCAGGTAAGACACTTCCGCCATCCCCACCTTGCACTTCTCCGCTTTTACAGTCAGCCCAGCCCCCTGGAGTCGGTCCAGCACTTGTCTAACCTGGGACACATGGTCCTCCCAGGTCTGGCTAAAGACACAGATGTCATCAATATACGCCACGGCAAAACTCTCCATCCCCCTCAGGAGCTGGTCCACCAGGCGCTGGAAGGTGGCCGGCGCTCCCTTGAGGCCGAAAGGCAGGGTCAGGAACTCATAGAGCCCCAGAGGGGTGATAAAGGCCGATTTCAGCCGGGCATCTGCATCCAGCGGCACTTGCCAGTAGCCCTTTGTAAGGTCCATGGTGGTAAGGTACCGAGCTCCTCCCAGCTTGTCTAGGAGCTCATCAGGCCTGGGCATGGGGTAGGCATCCGATACAGTGATGGCATTGAGCTTCCGATAGTCCACACAGAACCGGACCGACCCGTCCTTTTTGGGGACCAGCACCACCGGCGAGGCCCAAGGGCTGGCAGATGGCTGGATCACCCCCAAAGCCAGCATGTCCCGGACCTCTCTCTCCAGGTCCTGAGCAGTTTTCCCTGTGACTCGGAAGGGGGAGCATCTTATCGGCGGGTGCGACCCTGTCTGCACCCGGTGGACAGTCAGATTAGTGCGTCCAGGCTGGTTGGAAAACAGCTGTCGGTACGGATGCAGCACCCCCCTGACCTCATCTTGCTGGGCAGGGGTTAGCTGATCCGAGAGGGGAATTGTTTCCAGGGGGGAACCAGCTCTGGTCCCAGGGAATAGATCCACTAAAGGGTCATCTCCCTGCTCTTCCCACTGTCCACACACGGCCAACACCACATTCCCCCTGGCATAATATGGCTTCATCATATTCACATGGTACACCCGGCGGTGGTGCGCCCGGTTCGACAGCTCCACCACATAGTTTACCTCATTGAGCTGCTTGACGACCTTGAAAGGGCCCTCCCAGGCGGCCTGTAGTTTGTTCTTTCTCACTGGGATGAGAACCATCACCGGATCCCCGGTGGCGTAGGCACGGGCCCTTGCCGTGCGGTCATACCAGACCTTCTGCTTCTTCTGGGCTCTGGCCAGATTCTCCCTGGCCAGGCCCATGAGTTCAGCAAGTCTCTCTCGGAAGATCAGGACATACTCCACCACTGACTCTCCATCGGGAGTGGCCTTCCCCTCCCACTCGTCTCTCATCAGGTCCAGGGGGCCCCTCACCCTCCTTCCATATAACAGTTCGAAAGGCGAAAATCCGGTAGACTCCTGTGGCACCTCCCTGTACGCGAACAGCAGGTGAGGTAAGTACTTGTCCCAATCCTGTGGGTGCTGGTTCATAAAGGTTTTCAGCATCATCTTTAGCGTCCCGTTAAACCTCTCCACCAGCCCGTTGGACTGGGGGTGATAAGCTGAGGCCCAGTCGTGCCGGACCCCACATTTCTCCCACAAGCACCGGAGCAGGGCCGACATGAAGTTGGAGCCTTGGTCTGTCAAGACTTCCTTGGGGAACCCCACTCGGCTGAAAATGGTCAGGAGCGCATCGGCCACGGTGTCTGCTTCAATGGAAGCTAAGGGCACTGCCTCGGGGTAGCGGGTGGCAAAATCTACCACCACCAGAATGTATTTCTTCCCCGACCGGGTCGTCCTGCTGAGAGGCCCCACGATGTCCATGGCCACCTTCTGGAAAGGCTCCTCTATGATGGGCAAAGGTCTCAAAGCCGCTTTCCCCTTGTCCCGGGCCTTCCCCACCCTCTGACAGGGGTCACAGGATCGGCAATACTGCCGGACCGTGGTAAAGACCCCGGGCCAGTAAAAGTTCTGTAGCAACCTCTGCCGGGTGCGCCGGGTTCCCTGGTGCCCTGCGAGGGGGATGTCATGGGCCAGGTACAGGAGCTTGCGGCGATACTTCTGGGGGACCACCAGCTGCCTCCTGATCCCACAGGACTCTACTTCCCTTGTGGGAGCCCATTCTCGGTACAGGAACCCCTTCTCCCACAGGAACCTCTCCTGGCAGCCTCTCCTCATGGTCCGTACCACCCTGAGGTCGGCCAGGTCCCTGAGCTTCCGCAAGGAGGGATCTTTCCTCAACTCGGCCTGGAACTCAGCAGCTGGGGAAGGGATGGGGCCCGGTTCCCCCTCAGTGGCCAGGTCTGAGGCCTCAGCCTCTCTGAGCCGTGCCCCTCGGCCCTCCCTTCCCACCAGGGTAGGGTCCTGCGCCTCCGGTGCGGTACCCTCCCCGAGGTCAGGGAGCAGTGGCCCTCGCCGGCTCTGGCTACGGGTCACAACCAGGGCGGTCTGGGGCTTGCTTGGCCAGTCCTCTAGGTCTCCCCCCATCAAAACTTCAGTGGGCAAATGGTGGTGTACCCCCACATCCTTGTGGCCCTCCTTGGCCCCCCATTTCAGGTGTACCCTTGCCACGGGCACCTTAAATGGGGTCCCACCCACCCCTGTCAGGGTCAGGTAGGTGTTGGGCACCACCCGATCTGGGGCCACCACCTCGGGCCGGGCCAGCGTCACCTCCGCACCCGTATCCCAGTATCCATTGACCTTCCTCCCATCCACCTCCAGGGGAACAAGGCACTCTCTCCGGAGGGACAGCCCCGCGCCCACCCTGTAAACTGAGCGCCCTGAGTCCAGAGCCTCCAGCCCTCTGGTGGAGCTGGCCTGGGGTACTCTTCCCTCCGGGGCAGGTGGTAAACTGGCAGCCCCCCTTGCCTGAGTCGTCTGCCCCTCGTCCAGCTGGGTCCCTACCCAGTTAACCCTGGGTAGGTTGGGTCTGCTCAGTTTGTCCCTGAGCCCAGGGCACTGGGACCGTACGTGGCCTCTCTGGCCACAGTGATAGCAGCTCAGGTCACGTTGGTCCCCTCGAGCGGGTCGGAGGGGCCCGACGCCAGGCGTTCCCCTTGGGAGGGGGTTCTCCCTATTTCCCCGCTGGGAGGCCCCCTGGTGACTCTCTCTCTGCATCGGGGGGGGCCTGTTCTTTTGGGACTCCTCCCGGCTACCCCCTGACCGACTGTTCACAAACTCGTCGGCCAGCTGCCCTGCGTGCTGGGGGTTCTCGAGCTTTTTGTCCACCAACCACAGCCTCAGGTCGGAAGGGCACTGTTCATACAGCTGCTCCAGTACAATTAGGTCAAGCAGGTCCTCTTTAGCTCGGGCCCCCGCTGTCCACTTGCGGGCATACCCCTGCATCCGGTTGGCCAGTTGTAGGTAGGTGACCTCAGGCGTTTTACGCTGACTCCGGAACCTTCTCCGGTACATCTCGGGGGTCAGCCCAAACTCACGGAGCAGGGCCTGTTTGAACAGTTCATAGTCCCCTGCCTCCGGCCCTGTCATCCGGCTGTACACCTCCACGGCTTTGGGGTCCAGTAAGGGGGTGAGAAACTGGAGCCTGTCTGCAGGGTCAACCCTGTGCAGCTCACAGGCATTCTCAAAGGCCGTCAGGAAGCTATCTATGTCCTCCCCCTCCTTACGCTGGGCCAGGAAGCACTTATCAAAGTTCCTTGCAGTCTTGGGTCCCCCCTCACTCACCACAGCCGGGGCCCCACTGCTCTTCAGCCGGGCCAGCTCCAGTTCGTGCTGTCTTTGTTTCTCCTTCTCCTGACGCTCCCTCTCCTTCTCCTCCTGCTCATGTTGACGTTGTTTCTCCTTCTCCTCCTGCTCATGTTGACGTTGTTTCTCCTTCTCCTCCTGCTCATGTTGACGTTGTTTCTCCTCATGTTGACGTTGTTTTTCATGATCCTCCAGCTCCCTCATTTTCATCTCCCTCTCCCATTCCAGCCGCCTCCGCTCCAGGGATGGGGAGCTCCGCCGGGAGGATCCCCTGCTGGGTGCTGGGGTCAGGGTGCCCTCGGTATTCGCTGGGCTTCCCCCAACCCCTCCCCCAGACATAGGTAGGAAGGGTCTCGGGATGTCCTCGGCAGCAGTCTGACCCCTCCCAGCCCGGTCAGGCCCCAGGGCCCACGCTGCGTCTGCCGGGCGGCTCCCCTCAGGGATAGGGATCGGGTCATCCAAGCGATCCCTCTCCTCCAACTGGGCAATCAGTTGTTCCTTGGTGGACCTCCCGATGCGCAGCCCCCTCTGCCTGCACAGCTCCACCAGGTCACTCTTAAGGCGTTTAGCGTACATCTCCCTGCTGGCCACTCGCAGGCCGGGCAGCTTCCCACGGTTTCCAGGAAAAGCCCTTAGTGTGCCAGTCCTTCTTGAGGTCACCACCTCTTTGCCAGGGTCGAGCTGCAGACTCCTCCGCCCCTGGGACTGCTCGCTGCAATCCCCCGGGGGACCCTGTTACTGCAAAAGTCTTTCTCTCTGGTCACACATTCCCAGGGGTTAACCGCCCCCCGAAACCGTCTCTGAATCTTCAGCACGCCTGGTCCCCGTCAATTCCCCTTCGTTTTACTGTTCCCCAGTCACTTACTGCAGGGAGCGCCGTTCACGGGGTGCAGTAGATCCCACCGCTGCCACCAGTTGTCACGGAGTGTGGGGGAGTCCAGGCCCTGCACCCCTCTTCCTGGGATCCACTGAGACTCTCAGCCAGCCAGTAAAACAGAAGGTTTATTGGACAACAGGAACACAGTCCACAACAGAGCTTGTGGGTACAACCAGGACCCCTCAATCACATCCTTCTGGGGGAGCAGGGAGCTTAGACCCCAGCCCTGGGGTTCCCTGTGTTCCTCCCCCCAGCCTCCCAACTGCCAACTAAACTCACCCCGCAGGTTCCCTGCTGCAGCCTCTGTTCACATTCCTGGGCAGAGGTGTTACCTCCCCCTCCCCCTCCTGGCTCAGGTGACAGGCTCTCAGGTCTCCCATCCCCAGGGCACATTCCCAGGTCAACACTCCCCCCTCCCTGCTGAGTCACATCGTCACAGACGTGACTCTCAGCCAGCCAGTAAAACAGAAGGTTTATTAGACGACAGGAACATGGTCTAAAACAGAGCTTGCAGGTGCAGAGAACGGGACCCCTCAGCTGGGTCCATTTTGGGGGGCAGTGAGCCAGACAACCACGTCTGCACTTCACTCCATGTCCCAGCCAGCCCCCAACTGAAACTCCCCTCCAGCCCCTCCTCCTCTGGGCTTTGTTCCTTTCCCGGGCCAGGTGGTCACCTGATTCCTTTGTTCTCCAACCCTTTAGCTCTCACCTTGCAGGGGGGAAGGGCCCAGGCCATCAGTTGCCAGGAAACAGGGTGTCGGCCATTCTCTGTGTCCAGACCCCTGCACACACCTGCCCTCTAGGGCTCTGCAATGATCATACATGCTTACCCCACCCCCTAGATACTTAAGAACTGCCTAGGGGAAACTGAGGCACCCCCACACTATTCAGAGGAAACATTAAGAACAGTCCCACTTCGTCACACCTGGTATTAGCCCCTCCCTGCTCCCCTAACTGTGTTAAAATTACCAGCCTTCGCTTTCATCTGATCCCGCGAGCACAAGGGTGGGGGGAGCCTGTGAGCAGTCGTAGAATCAGAGACCATCAGGGTTGGAAGGGACCTCAGGAGGTCACCTAGTCCCACCCCCTGCTCAAAGCAGGACTGACCACAACTAAATCATCCCAGCCAGGGCTTTGTCAAGCCTGACCTTAAACACCTCTAAGGATGGAAATTCCACCACCTCCCTAGGGAACCCATTGCAGGGCTTCCCCACCCTCCTAGTGAAATCGTGTTTCCGAATATCCAACCTAGACCTCCCCCACTGCAACTAGAGACCATTGCTCCTCGTTCTGTCGTCTGCCACCCCTCAGAACAGCCGAGCTCCATCCTCTTTGGAACCCCCTTTCAGGTAGTTGAAAGCAGCTATCAAATCCCCCCTCACTCCTCTCTTCCGCAGACTAAACAATCCCAGTTCCCTCAGCCTCTCCTCATAAGTCATGTGCCCCAGCCCCCCTAATCATTTTTGTTGCCCTTCGCTGGACTCTCTCCAATTTGTCCACATCCTTCTTGTAGTGTGGGGCCCAAAACTGGATGCACTACTCCAGATGAGGCCTCACCAATGTCGAATAGAGGGGAATGATCACGTCCCTCGATCTGCTAATGCTCCTTCTAATGCAGCCCGATATGCCATTAGCCTTCTGTGACGATGTCACTCACAGGGAGGGGGGGAGTGTTGACCTGGGACTGTGCCCTGGGGAGGGGAGACCTGAGAGCCTGTCCCCTGAGCCGGGAGGGGGAGGTGACACCTCTGCCAGGAATGTGGACAGAGGCTGCAGGAGGGGGCCTGCTGGGGGGGGTTAGTTTCAGTTTGGGGCTGGGTGGAGGAACGCAGGGAACCCCAGGGCTGGGGTCTGAGCTCCCTGCCCCCCAGAAGGACTTGACTGAGGGGTCCTGGGGGTACGCACAAGCTCTGTTTTGGACTGTGTTCCTGTGGTACAATAAACCTTCTGTTTTACTGGCTGGCTGAGAGTCTCAGGGAATCCCAGGAAGAGGGGTGCAGGGCCTGGACTCCCCCACACTCCGTAACACCTTCTTGGCCACAAGGGCACACTGTTGACTGATATCCAGCTTCTCGTCCACTGTCACCCCTAGGTCCTTCTCTGCAGAACTGTGCCTAGCCATTCGGTCCCTAGTCTGTAGCGGTGCATGGGATTCTTCTGTCCTAAGTGCAGGAGTCTGCACTTGTCCTTGTTGAACCTCATCCAATTTCTTTTGGCCCAATCCTCTAATTTCTCTTGGTCCCTCTGTATCCTATCCCTGCCCTCCAGCATATCTACCTCTCCTCCCAGTTTAGTGTCATTTGCAAACTTGCTGAGAGTGCAATCCACACCATTCTCCAGATCATTTATGAAGATATTGAACAAAACCGGCCCCAGGACCGACCCCTGGGGCACTCCACTTGATACCGGCTGCCAACTAGACATGGAGCCATTGATCACTACCCGTTGAGCCCGACAATCTAGCCAGCTTTCTACCCACCTTATAGTGCATTCATCCAGCCCATACTTCCTTAACTTGCTGGCAAGAATACTGTGGGAGACCATGTCAAAAGCTTTGCTAAAGTCGAGGAATAACACGTCCACCACTTTCCCCTCATCCACAGAACCAGTAATCTCATCATAGAAGGCAATTAGATGAGTCAGGCATGACTTGCCCTTGGTGAATCCATGCTGACTGTTCCTGATCACTTTCCTCTCCTCTAAGTGCTTCAGAATGGATTCCTTGAGGACTGCTCCATGATTTTGCCAGGGACTGAAGTGAGCTGACCGGTCTGTAGTTCCCCGGGTTCTCCCGCTGCCATGCGGGGAGTTGGCCAAGGGAGCTGCCGGTTTCCTTGGTCTGTGTTTTGGGAGCTTGTGCGGTATCCGGGATTCCGAACACTGAGCCCCCTCGGCACCGTAGCCTCCCGGCAGGAGCCTGGTTAGCGCCCAGCTGCTCTGGGCGTGGGGCCGGGGGCGGAGCACTAATGCCGACTCTCTCCCCGGCAGTCCCCACGAGCTCCGAATTACTGGCATGGGTATTGCTGGGAATCTCGCTGGGCCTGCTGCTGCTGCTCCTCGCACGGGTCGTGTACCGGGGCTGCAACATCAGCAGTAAGTGGACCTGGACCCCATCCCCGAGCGGTTCCCCCCCGCCCCAACCCTTCACACTCTCCCTCCCCCCGCCCCACGCCCTCCTCCCGCTGCCTCCCCACGCCCTCCTCCCTCCGGCTCACGATCTCCCCCTGCCCCACGACCTCCCCCTTCCGGCTCACACCTTCCCCCCGCCCCACGACCTCCTCCCTCCGGCTCACGCCCTACCCACGACCTCCTCCCTCTGGCTCACGCCCTCCCGCTGCCCTGCCTGCCCCACCACCTCTGACTCACACCCTCCCCCTGCCCCACACCTGCTTACCCCAGCCTGACGGCTGCCTCTCCCCACAGTGTCCAAGATCCATCGGGGGCAGTGTGGGCCGGAGGGCAGCATCATCGTGCTGTGGTGCGAGGTGGAGGGCCGGCTCCGGGCCACGGACCAGCTGGCCTGGGCGAGGCTGCGCCCAGGGAAGGAGCCCGGGCGGCCCGGGGAGCTGAGTGAGCCCTTGCTGAAGGGGGAGTCGGAGCAGTACCAGATTTCGACATGGCGGTGCCCCCTCCGGCTGGGCAGGGAGCGGCTCATGTCCTGTCTGATCATCTGCTCGGCAGGGAGCGTCCACGGCCCCTTCAGCTGCACGTTCCAGCCGGGCACGGCCGGCAGGCGGGTTCAGGAGAGACACATCACCCTCTCCAGTGCGCAGGGAGGTAAGTGGGTCGGAGACAGGATTGCGGGGGGCAGATCGGGTGCTGGACAGAGGGCAGCAGGGGGCTGTGCGGCGCAGGGATTGGGGTGCCCTGGGGAGGCAAGGATATGTGGCGCATAGTCGGGGCACAGAATGTAGGGGGAGGGGATGGGGGTTCTGCAGGGTGGGGGGGTGCAGGGGAAGGGATATGGGGCACCGGATGCTCAGGAAAGGGGGTGAGGTGCAGGCGGAGGGGTGCAGGGTATATGGGGCGCAGTGGGGTGGAATATGGGGCACAGGAAGCAGGGTGAAGCGGGGGATGGGAAGGGTGCAGGATATATGGGGCACAGTGGGGCGGGATATGGGGCGCAGGACGCATAGCGAAGGGGTGGGCTCTGTGTGCTTTCAACTCCGTGGGGCCCCAGGCTATGCCCCCAACATGGTGGGGATTCTGCCCAGCCCTCCGGGAGCCATCTTTGACCCCCTCCCCTTCTTCCAGTCACGCCGGATACGGATCTCAGCAGCTGCCTGTGAGGGCCTGGAGCAGCGCGGGCGGCCCCACGCTAGGTGCCAGAGCCCAGCAGGATGAGGGCCAGGCTGCCAGCTCCACGCTGACAAATGCCCACCTGGACTCAGTGTGACGAAGTGGGACTGTTCTTAATGTTTCCTCTGAATAGTGTAGGGGTGCCTCAGTTTCCACCATGCAACAATTCACCCCTCACAGGAATTCTGCTCTTACCCTCTTTCCCTAGGGCTTGCTCTAGAGGAACACTTTCCTGAGCAACAACAGACTCTTTCTGGGTCTCCCTTACATCCAGAATTACCTCTGGCCCATCCGATGGATTCCTACACAATCCCCTTTCAGGCAAACTTACAGACTTCCTAGATAAAAGGTCAGAAGCATTCTCCTTCCCTTTGCCACACACAAGTTCAGGAATCTTTTCCTCCTTGCTACAGGTTTCCACACCCTCAGTAGGTAACACAATCACACACCTTCATGCTCTCCTTGTGCCCTGGCTAGGATCTCACCCTGATCAGACAGAGTTGCTCCACCCTTTCCAACAACACACTAGCAACAGGCAAAATACAAGCACCAGAATTGTCTGGGCTCTGGGATTTTGCATAGTCACTAACTGGATGCGACCTAGTTACCGGGCCATTCTCCCGAGCAGACACAAACTTAGGACCCTTCCCTTCCTGGGCTTTAGCTGAATCCAGAACCAGCTCTGAGACAACTGCACGACCCTCAACCATCACAGGTTGAAAGGCCCCTTCTGTCTGCTCCACAGACCAAGAAGAGCCGGACACACCTTCTCCTTTCCCAGACACACAGCTTGGGATCTCATTCCCCTGGTCCCAGCACACAAGGCTGGTCACAGACAACTGCTTGGAGATTGATAAGGAAAAGTTAGCACATGTGACTCCATTTTGGTTTGGGGCCCACCATTGTCTAAATGCCAGCACATCATACACCAGGAGGAGTGATCCTTAGATACTGAATCCCTGTGAAAATCCTCCTCCTTGTCTCCAGCCTGCCTTGACTCCCAGTATCTGGTTTTTGTCAGTCTGTAACTCCCTGTCTCTTGGCCTTGATGTGAGGCCTCCCATCCTGATAATAAAGGTTACTGATGCATGGCTTTAGGACCATGCTGTGTAATTAACATACTGGTTTAGCACGAGGAATGCACCAAGCAGGGATAGGTGGTAGATAAGACAAGGGTTTGTTTATTGGCTAAGGTTTCCAATGCAGGAGGGCAACATGCTTTGCTAAAAAGTATATAACCTTTGTATAATCTGCATTCAGGGTCCCCTCCTGGCTAGCAGGGGGGCACCACGCTCGAGCGTAATAAACTTAGTGTCTTTTGGGAACTCTGCAGTTGTGGACTTTGTTTCTGTGTATCAGCCTAGATTCGAACTGTGTGTGTCCTACCAGGTGTAATTCGCAGCATTGGTGTGTGTGTCCTACCAGGTGTAATTCGCAGCAGTTGTATGCGTGTCCTACCAGGTGTAATTCGTAACAAGATCAGGGTAGCTCCCTCCACAGGCAAGTCAATACCCCTGACAGACACAGGCACGTTTCCTTCCCTGTCACACTTCTCCACCCAGCTAACAGGTAAGGTCCAGGGAGCTATCGACCACCCCCAACCTAAGGGAGGGCGTGAAACTGGAAGGGCCTGGTGTAACTCCTACCAAGGAAAGGGAGAGATGCTGGGGCATCCATGGGAACGTTGGTGGCTTTGAACTTCCCCAGGTCACCGGCTAAAGTGACCCCGCTCAGTTCGATCTCGAAGGGGGGAGAGGTGTGACGAAGTGGGACTGTTCTTAATGTTTCCTCTGAATAGTGTGGGGGTGCCTCAGTTTCCCCTAGACATTTCCTAAGTCTCTAGGGGGTGGGGTAAGGGTGTATGATCCTTGCAGAGCCCTAGAGGGCAGGTGTGTGCAGGGGTCTGGACACAGAGAATGGCCGACACCCTGTTTTCTGGCAACTGATGGCCTGGACCTTCCCCCCTGCAAGGTGAGAGCTAAAGGGTTGGAGAACAAAGGAATCCGGTGACCTCCTGGCCGGGGAAAGGGACAAAGCCCAGAGGAGGAGGGGCTGGAGGGAGTTTCAGTTTGGGGCTGGCTGGCACATGGAGTGAAGGGCAGACGGGGTTGTCTGGCTCACTGCCCCCCAGAACGGACCCAGCTGAGGGGTCCCGTTCTCTGCACCTACAAGCTCTGTGTTAGACCATGTTCCTGTCATCTAATAAACCTTCTGTTTTACTGGCTGGCTGAGAGTCAGGTCTGACTGCGGAGTTGGGGGGCAGGACCCTCTGGCTTCCCCAGGACCCCGCCTGAGCTGACTCGCTGTGGGAAGCACATGGAGGGGCAGAGGAGGCTGAATGCTCCGAGGTCAGACCCACGAGGGTGGAAGCCGGGTGAGCCGTGTGTCCTGCAGACAGGCTGACCACAGGAAGGCGACTGCCCCAGAGTCCTGCCCGGCTTTGTAAAGAGCAATTCCAGAGCATCGCCCCGGGACTCCGTGACAACTGGTGGCAGCGGTGGGATGTACTGCACCCCATGGATGGCACTTCCTGCAGTAAGTGATGGGGGAGCAGTAAAACGAAGGGGGATTGACTGAGGCACCCCCACACTATTCAGAGGAAACATTAAGAAGAGTCCCACTTCGTCACACTCAGCCCATGGCGTTTCCCAGGGAGGGGACCACTGCCCAGGGAAGGTGCTTTAGCCAAGCACAGGGCCCCTTCTGGCCTTGGACTCGATGGCCCATGGAAATCCGGAGTGGGAAGGGGGTACAGAGTGTGGGGAGAACGTGAGCAGGGGATCCCGGGAGGCAGAGCTGGGGTTGGCGGGTGTCCAGTTTTCGACCAGAACGTCTGGTGGAAAAGGGACCCTGGCGGCTCCGGTCAGCACTGCTCGCCGGGCCATTACAAGTCCGGTCAGTGGCGCTGCGGGGCTAAGGTGGGACCTCTGCCCGGCTTTGCGCGGCTCTCGGAAGCGACCGGCTCCTCGGCACAAGGGCAGCCATAGGGGCTCCGTGCGCTGCCCCCACCCCGAGCGCCAGGAACCACAGTCCGTGGGAGCTGTGGAGGTGACGCCTGCAGGCGTGGGCAGCGGGCAGAGCCCTCGGGCCCCTCCAGCTGGAGGACAAAGGGCCGAGGAGGGGCCAGGTGGGGCTGTTTAGTGGG